>NW_020291615.1:399514-454174 GCF_003184755.1 Aspergillus piperis CBS 112811 | reverse complement strand
GGGGGGGGGAATACTAATTGATACATTGATTGATGTTGGGAATAACATGGGCTAATGCATGCTATGCTTACTTTTTGGTAAATTAACTTTGCCTGAAGGATTATTATGTATGAGTGAGTGTGTAGTATGTAACTATGTATGTAGTACTAGTAGTGTAGTAGAATACATGGTAGGGCAGGAATTTTATTCTGTGTATGTGTATATGTTGTCCATCCTACGTGGAGAATGAATAGGAACTGTTAACTTTAAGTAAGTGCTATGAAATAGATACTGATGAGTGGTACTAGTACTACTACTATATACTAGTAAGAGACCAACCACACCGGCTAAGATATATTCCTATTTCATCAAATTCTTATTCTATATATATAGATGACATGATCATAGTGCAATAACTAGAGTTACTTACTATTTAGTATATGAAGTAGTACTAGGGACATGTGGAAATTAATGGGCTTTATGGTATCTTATGTTACGTTATGCATGGGCTTCAGAATGTACCAAATTATGTATATATAGTAAGTATATTCCGAGTCTAACGTATTGTATTATTTTCAAATCATTACAAACGAATGTTACTATAAGAACATAACTCTAGGCCGGATTCGTAGTAGATGCTTAACAAACTTATTATAGATTCAGGGGAAGACAAGACGGCCGTTGAAGCCAAGTCCATAAGACAGTAGATAGGGGTTAGAAGTATATGCAAGTGGGTACATTTCACGACAGTGTAGCTGCCAAGCAGAGTATCTGTGATCATCCGCTTAGTAAT
Organism: Aspergillus piperis CBS 112811; assembly: GCF_003184755.1. NCBI lineage: Eukaryota > Fungi > Ascomycota > Eurotiomycetes > Eurotiales > Aspergillaceae > Aspergillus > Aspergillus piperis. Next base: position 453,402 of record NW_020291615.1, on the reverse strand, counting down.
TTATCTGATTCGATTGAGTATACGTAGTAAACTCAGATTAAGATTATTTAGCTATGTAAATAGTTTTGGTCTACGCAGTGTCCGGCAATAGCATCGGATCTCTTAACAACCGGAACATATCTTCACTCCGGAGATGAATCTGCACATCCACACCATGCTCCGTCCAAGCCGACGGAACTCGGCAGTGCCTGACCTCCGACTCCCGATCGGATGGCGACGGCGGCGGTGCCTCTTTGATCAAGACGAGGCCATCGAGATTGGCGAGGATACCATCCGCGTAGCGAGCCGAGGAAGAGGAGGAAGTAAGTGGACCCAACCCAAAATCCACATCATACAGCCCTGCGCACGCCCACGTCGTCACCATAACGTGCCGAGAACCCAGAAATCCCTGCCAAATGCGTTGCGGAGACGTTTCGTATGCCAGACGGTGGAGGTGGGCAGCCAAGCGGGCCGGATGATTCTTCAGCTGAAGAAGAGTTTGGCGGATGCGGTGCGCGATGGGCGGAAGTACGGCAGTTTCCTTGCCGTCCGAGTTTGCAGTCGTCGTCAGTTCCGCCCCAGTCATCTCCACATTGACCATCACGGAAAGCGACCCCATAAAGGAATCGCTCAGATGAAACGCCGGTCGGCACCCGTACGCCAGGTCGCAGTGGACCGGCCCGGGGTCGTGTTGCATCTTCCGAGCTCGGTTGATGCTTGACCATATATGTGCCAGAATGGCATCGTGTCGACTCAGTCGATTAGTCTTTGTGGTTGTGGCGGATACGTTGTTGGCTTGCGTCCAGATCTTCTCGACTTGCTCGCGACTCAGGTGCACGATGTAATGAGACACTGGCGCTTTCTTGTCCCATTCTGACCATGGTATTTGTTTCCCCGCTGGGGGGATGTCCTGGTCCCGGAAAGCTTCAGGGATGCGTGTCTTCAGAGGAGAGTCAGGGGGCACGTTCCACCAGTCATAGCGATGAAACGGTAGGCTTTTTGTCTGTTCGATGATCGACTCGTCCGGCGTAGCAGCATTGATGTCCCCTGCTGCTGCGTCGTCGAGTCGCGCCGGTTCAAATAAAGGTTTCAAGACTGCTGTAGGCTCGCACAGTAACGCAGAACGGCTAACACTTGCCCAGTCTTTGACGAAGTGAAAAAGTGACTGCGCATCCGCTAAAGGATGAGCTATTTTGATTGCTAGGGCAAACCCTCCACAGGCCAAGTTCGTGATTTGGATGGCCATGACTGGAGGGGTGATATCTGCATTGTCGACAACAGGTTGTTTGAGTGGGTTCGCCAAGCAAGTCTTTGGGACAAACCTCGATAAAGCCACCTTTTCCTGATTCCAGAGAGGCTGAGATGTCGTACGAGAGGAAGGACAGAGACCATCGAGAGTATCAGCCGCACGTGCAGTGACGAATTCAACGCCGGGGTCAGCCCGCGTGCCATAATGGACATACACCCGGCCAAAACGGCGGGCATGAGGCGCCAACAGATCTCGATCAGCAACCGCAGGGCCATCCACCGAGTCTACAACCTTGATCAAGCCACACCATTGAGGATAAGCATCCAGCGTGATCCTGAGCGATTGACGGAGGTGGTTCACCAGGTTGCCGCGGTTTTGCTGCTCACACTCAAAGAGCCAAACAGCGCTTGCATCCGAGAAGTCTACCGTGGTGGCATCCAGTAAAGACAAGGCAACGATGCAATCCGAGTTAGCTTCCTTGTTTGGAAACAGTCTCTCGGAGTGCAGGATCGACGGATCAGAGATTGACATCGGAGGCGTAGTATCGAGCAAAATAGCCCTTTGATCACTGCCAGAAAAACAAGGCTAATAGGGTTAACTTTTCGGTACATGGCTGATCTGGCTGGCAGCCAATACCAATCCTATTTGTAAGTATAGAAGAGCATGTTTTTCTCGCATCGTCCCGTCCCTTCTTAGCTGTGAAAAGCAGCATCGTGATGGCTCATGGCCAACTTGTTCCAGATAGTGTGTGTATAGTTCCTGACAAGAGCTAATTGATTAGGTAGAGATAAGCCTTCAGTGTATATCCCTGTCATCATGAGTCATTATTATCCATGGATGGATGTATTGAACGGGCACCGCAAAGAGGTGTAGTCAAGCGCCCAACGAGACGAACTGATTCGTGGAATGCTCGAGACTTCATTTAGTGGCTTGAAGGCAATCAATCCAGGGCAGTAGTTCCGGCGCCAGCAACGGCGGACCGGTGTTCCAGCTTTCTAGTTAGTTTACCTAGTGATCGAATGACTTCGTTGTGGAGTGGCAAGTAAGACGACGGAGGCACTAAGTCTAACCCACCCTTGTGATGACTTTTAGTCAACGGTGTGATGAGTTGAATGATCACATACTGGCCCAGACTTGATGGATGGCTTGTTGGAATGTATCACCAAGATGATTGTTTGTTTGTTAGATTGGCACGTGAACAACATAGACTACGCAACGGGGAGCGGCGGGAATAGCGGTGAGATACTGCCACGGATGGCAGGCCCTGCTGGTGTGATCTCACGTGTCAAACTTACGATACCGTCTGTACTGTTATAGATTACCCAGGGTGTGTAAGAAAGAAAGACAAGAAAACGAAAAGAAACGCCCAGCAACTCAAATTAGCTCAAAGAAGTCATCATCATCAAAGGGAAAGAGGGGCCAAAAAACCTTGGCCCCATCTGATGGATCATGGAACGACTGACAATCTATACAATCCATCTGTTTACGGAGAACTTTGTGTGTCCGGCTGCCGACAGGAATACTCTCACATACTGAGTACACGCACACAGAGTGGGCTCAGCTCTACATTATCTGCGCAAAGTGGATCTCTATCGGAGTATCCAGAGGAAGCATGTTCTGTTCCGCGCCGAAGTTCCATCCATTCTTCGTCGATGATTCGGTTTCTGGAAGGTCACCGCGATTACCTACACGTCTCAGGGATGTGGCGGATGGATTGGATTCGGGAGCCGCGGATAGGTGTGAAACCCATCCATACCCTCAGCGCCAGTTTGGGTCCCCTTTCAATCGAAATCGTTGCCTAGTGCTCCGTACCCAGGAATCAGGAACAGAAGGGAAGAAGAGGGGGGAAAGCCTAACTAACCGACCTACCTGGGCGCTGGATTCTGGACGGGGTCCACACCGAACGGATACTTTATTCCCTCCAAGCTGCGGTCTGGGCGGAGCCTCGCTACGCCGGTTGCCCAAATCAGGATGGCAGCGATCCACTTCGTTTACGATGGTCGCGAGAGAAAAGGGTCGTCGGGCGGTTTCAGACGGAAAGCTTTAACTATTGGGCTGAACAGGCGAAATGACTGGATGGATCGTTTAATATCGGCAGGAGACAGCGCTGAACAGGGTCAGCATCCATCGTGGGGGGGCCCGTTCGAAAAAAGGATGCCCCAGTTGAGGGAATATAGTTACTAATATACTTCCACTGAAAACAGTGTGGTCAAGTAAGCGTTGGAAAACAAAAGTCTTGGGAGACGGGGAGGAAGGAATCCATGGCTGATGGGCTCAATCCTGCTGAGCACTTCGTACGTAGCCAGTATTACTTTGTATTCCCTTTAGTCAATCTGCGGAGGAATACCACGCGGGGGGGCGAATGCCAAGTTGCCAACCTTACTGGTGTTAAGCATATTCTCTCGGCCTTTGTCCGGCGCCAGACCAGCAGGGCACTATTTCGGCGTATGAGCGTAAAACTGACATGAATGGAGTATGGACGACTGATGATCGATCCTCTGGCCCTTTTTGCCTAGCCTGGGGACCGTGGATCGCCTACGCGACGCTCGCTCGTATCGGCTGGCTTGCTCGGCAACTTGACTCAGATGAGGACACCTGTACTTCTTCGTCCAGCTCTCTGCTCTTCCGGTGGTTTTTTTGGCGCTCTCAATCCCGACGCACCACTCTGGTGTGGTTATTACATAATCGGTCCGGTATTTCCGTGGGGACCGGATTCAGATTGAAAAAGGCAGGTCGGCTGCCATGGCCGAATCCCGGACAAAAAGGGTGAAGGATGCGAGAATCAATAAAAATAGCCCCCCAGTAAATTTGCAGTGGCTCGGCGACATCAGATGGATAGTTAAATGATGGCCATGACGGAGTTAGCCGCCAGTCTCCCTTGCCATATGTGATATGACACAGACTAAAAATTGCTTTCAAATTTAGGCTGATTTCCAATACCCTATGAGGGGAGGGGTTGTTTCTGAGTAAGTAACTTAAGTAAGTAAGACCATGAACTCTTGCTGGGTGGTGTAAGGAGAAAGGGCGTGTGTGAATGGATAGAAAGGATCAGTTGCTGTGCTCGGGGAAATACCAACTAGGTAACTTAGTAGATAGGACACTGTTACTTAGTACATACACCCATACACCATGTAAAAGACCAGACCACAGGGCCAGACAGGCTAAGCCTTGGCTATCTGGTAATTGAGGGTCCAGTCGGAAAACTCGTGTTACATCGACTTTTGCTGGACCAAAACGAAAGTAGTCAGCGGGGATGGCTTGGCTTCTGCAGCGCTTTGACGCTTGGGCCTGGTCAGGGATAGCGATCCTCGGCTACGGAGGTCTGATACGCTGCCACGGAGGCGGCCAATTAGTCAAATCGCTCATGGAAATCTCCCAATCTGGTAATTCATCTCCATTCGCGTGGCGGATGGAGAGCGACAAGGAGGAGGGGGGGGTGGAAAGCCTTCACACTAACTAAGCAATAGTCGCCCGACTAGGGCTGCAACGGTGGGCGCCTAGAGCACGCTTGGTTTGGAGTTATTGAAGTAAGCCAGCCATTTATGCTCATTCTTTCTTCGTCTTGGCTTATCAGCCTTGGGGCTTGGGGCTTGGAAGGAAGGCAAAAAGTGCGCACAGTTTGGGTAGTCTGTTTGTCTTTCCCTTGTCTGTAAGTCAAAAAATGACTAGGCTGTAGGCACACACCCTTATCTTCTCCGTACCTTAACCTAATTCAAACAGGCTATGATCGATCATTCATGCAACTTGAGAGGGAAGGAAGAGGGAGGGGGGGGGGGGGGGGATGATCTCCATCAGCAATGTCTGCGTCGGGTAGTTGATCTGCGAGTGCGACGATGAAAGTAGGCTTACAGACATGGCAGTACTACAAGACCAACCATCAGAGGTCAATAAATAGCTTTGACAGCAACAGCAACAGCAACAACTAAATGCCACTGCCACTGCCATAGCAATAGCAAACAACAGGCTCCATTTTGTCTGGAAAAATTCCTGCATAACAGTTACATTGAATTGGATTAAAGCGGAATAACATAGAATAGAATAAAATAAAATACAGCCACCCCCCCACGTCCACCCACAAGCCCACCATCAAAGTCCAAGCGCGTCATCCAACACGATGACACCTTAATCTAATTATCCAAAATAGTTAACTACGCGACTGTCAAATAAAAAGTAAGTAACAAAATAAATGAATCAAAGCGTCAATCTCTTACATGCATACATATTACACCGGCCAAACCCAACTTTCGCAATTATTGAGAAAACACGGATGAATGGAATGAATAGCCTGACTATCTTTCCCACCCACCATTTCTCCCAGTAAGAAATAAAGGAAAAATAATCTACCTTAAACCAATTATGCTAGTGGAGATAAGCCCGTGCAACGTTTCACAAAATGGCTGCTCCTCTTCTCCTGTTTCTGTTTACTTACACACACCCTCTAACCCCCTTGGCATTTCAGAAACCTTTTCCGAATCAAGGGTTGCATTGGAGCATAGCCGAGCCCAAGCAGTAGGTAGTAGTAGTGGTGGTAGCCTAAGGAGCAAATCCAGGCATACATACATACATACATGCATACATTGGTAGCGGGTTAACTATAAAAAATCTTGACTCACAAAATCCCCAGAAAGCAAACTTTGTTCTTGTGTGACGTGAGTTTATGCAAGGGAACTCAGGGGAGATAAAAGAAAAGAAGAACAGAAAAATAAATAAATCATAATAGGTAATATTTGTATTGATCACACTGACTGATTTTCCGTATCATACAGTAGATAGACAGACAACAATAGATTAAGCAGGTACGGAAAGGGCGTTTGCCTAACACAGGCTACTACAAGTATGATAACTTTAAACAGCTACAGAGTACAGATAGAATGGTCTCAATGATTAGCGACTCATTGCGCATTTGTCCGGAGCGCATAGCGTCTATAGCACAAACCTACGTAGATAGTATTGCTGGTTCCAGGTTAATCCAACCATGTCACCCAGTGCCTCGCTTGCCTGGTAAGTAAGTTGAAGGCGAACTGGAAGGAAATTAACTTTAGAGCTCCTCCCCGATCAGCGAACCTTCTACTACCCTACCACACTACCTACATATATATTACTCAACTCACTTACTTCACTAGTAGATACATCCTCTACAGCAAATAGTCCAGTTCAGCTAAACCCACGGACGGAGTAACTAAAACGCAAGAACCACAGACAACTGGAAAATAGAAAAGCAGGCAACACAGATGCACACACACACACTCTCTCTCAGACAAGCCCTGTCCAAAAATTATGGAATCAGTCACAGTAGATCAGTGAAACAATCCACACTAGTTATTTAGTCTAGTCTAGTCTTTGGGCCTTTTTGAGTCACGCTCACAGTCCGATTGGTCGCAGATGGAGAATGAGGTTCAGTCGACTCACACACTTAAGGTGTCAATGTACCTTGGGTATGACCATAAACAAGGTTTCTTGTTCACATTACACACACACGGTTAATATCGCTCGCCTGGGAGGCGAAAAAGCTTGATTGTATCGCCAACTAACTGTCCGTGACACGTTGGGTGGGGAGGGGGGGGGGAAGGGGGGGGGGGCGTTTGTTGTTTGGTTCCAGACACATATTTAACTAGATATGTGGAAACTCTTGTTCTCTGTGTATCTAGACGGTCTCCCCGGACTGCCATGATCGTCAGTTGCATGAGTGAGGGAGGAGGGAGGCAGATTCCAGTGGTACGGGCAAATACCGTTTTAAGAGTGTGAAGAAAAGGAAAGGAAGAAAAAGTAAAAACAAATAGTAAAAGCAAAAGAATAATAACATTCTTCTGCCTTCTGACATCATTGTTCAACAAAATATCGACAGGTTCGCTACACTAACCCTCCAGGCAGCCCAAGGAAAGACGATCTGCTCAGAATGTATGGATGGATGGATGTAAGTGAGTGTGTACATACATACACACCCACTGATCTATTTTCAGATAGGTATGGTGGTACTCCGGACTCTCCGCATCGCCTTGCATACATGGGTGGAGAGACAGAAAAGAAAAGTAAAGAAGGAAAGCAGAAGAGGGGCGAGCAATTCCAAAAAACAAGGCTATGCAGGTGATATGTAGGTGCTATAGCTATTGCCCGCCATAGGCGCCAGAGTGGGATGGGAGACGTCGGAAATCAAATCGGGTGTTGCGTTGGATCTAGCAATGTGAGTGAGTGAGTGACACCCTACTACTTCGCTAAACTAGGAGTTTGAGCATCCAGACGGAGAACATACATTAGTGTGAGTTCCACAACATGATGGCATGGTGTACACACATTACATTATGTATACTAATCCTATCCCATACTTGGGTTGTTGTAGCACTGAACACAAGGTGCAGCAAGCTAGCTACCTAGTACCAAACTAATCTACATACCACCGGTTCGTGACTTGGATGGGTTTGTGATCCCTGCATAGGTAGTATAAGTGTTACCCAACGACTTATTGCTTGAATAATTAAGACGACCACACTTTGGCCCCAAACAAACACACAGTACTACCGCAACTGGTAACTTGCAGTTAGATAATGTAGACAGGTTTCTTCATAATCCAAGTATAACATCAGCCTGCACTACTGTACTACTTTCTTACTCACTTACTACGCCAACTGCCTTGTGAAGTGTGATACGCCGTACCTTGCACCGGATGGGGGTAATCGAAAAATTAATCTAATTTAATAACAACTGTCGCATCCTTCATCGAAGAAAGTCTTGTTTTCTTTTATCTCCTATTTGCCCCATGTGAGACATCAGCTGCAACCCAGCCCAGCCCTGTAAGTACTAGTATAGCTTAGTGTCAGCAGCAACTCCTGACCACCACACCTCCCCGCCAGAATCGCTTGGCCCGAATAATTTACGCATCCTGATGTGGGCCAGCCAAGGAGGGCCAAGAAAACCGGCCAGGATGCGACCGACTTTGTTGGCGATACGCTTATCCTGAACGCTAGTCGGTAGTACGGCTACGCTATAGTTCCAGGAGTTAGTGGTGATGGCGCTGCTGGTAGTTAGTCCAACTACTAGTTAGTAGTTAGTTGTGGTTGGGCCCTTGTAAGCTGTAACGTATCTATCTCACACCCCCTCCTCTTTGACATTCCCATTAACTATGAGGTTGTTTGTAAATAAGTAGCCACTTGGGAAGCGCCCGAATGGGTGAAACTTCCTTTTTCGTCCATGTTTCAGTATGTGTTTCTTTTTTTTTTTAACGTTGCTTTTGCTATTATTATTATTTCATTTTTCCGATTCGATTTAATTCACTATCGTGATAAAGAAAAAGAAAAGGTAATAATTTAGTAGCCTAGCCGGCTTGGTCGGATACTTTCTTTCTCTTAGTGTGGTTATTTTCAATTCTAATCGATCATGGACCCCATTAGCGCCAAGGTGTAATAAGAAAATGAAAAAAGCTGAAGCCTAAAACGGTGGACGATGGATGATAATGGAAGAAGGCTGTGCAAGACCAGGATACTAACACGTCAAAGCTGAAAGTATTAATTTGATCAACTCTGCCAATCCGGAATGAAGTCAACTAGAGCAGAAGAATGAGAAGAAGGCAAACCTTCAATTTAAATTAAAGTACGGAGTAATTTCAGGCAAAGAATGAAGCAACGGACAAAGCTCGATCCTGGTTGAATTGCGCCCGCAACTTTATCGAGTCTAATCAACGTTACTGGACAATAAGCTCCGGACTATGGGCGACGCGAATTTCCCGGTCAAGCGCCGCCGGGGAGGTAACGCCCGCTGATTGGAGTATGATAAGTCGCGAGCAGATCAGCTATGCTCTGGTCTTACGTGGCCGATTGATTTGCATATGACTGATCCTAGGCTGGCTTTTTTTTTTTTTAAGTTCTTCGTTCTTCTTTTTGCCTGTCGGAGTTCCTTGTTTTGCTTCTGGCTGGGTTTCACTTTGCCGCCCAGAGCCGAAGACCTGCCTACCTCAGTAAAGAGAGGCGTTTATGGAGAGGGGGAAGAAAGAGGGAGGGCCCACTATCATACTTATCGGACAAGTATGTCATGCGAACCATCACCCCGGATAAGATTTGTCAAGCTTTTCACAGGGAATGCCTGGATGTTTGGTTCAGCGGATAAATTCTCAGCTGGGAAGGGGGGTGCATTTAGCACGCAAAAAGAATAATCATCTGCCTGGCGCTTATCACTGGTAGGCTCAGTTGATCCCTGCTTGAGACCAGGATAGGTGTTCAGACGCATGGAGGAAGAGGCCTGGGTCCAACGATAGGTTGGAAGTTATGCCACCCGGAGTTAGAGTCCGAGAAACTCGTTAGTCAGAATGCTTAACATGACCAGCCAGATCACCAATATCGGGCCTATATTGCGACTATCTTTTGACTATATTAGGACTGGTTTTACTACGGCGACAAAGAAACTGCTAATCAGAGGGGAAAGAAATTCCCTATGCGGGATCAGGTGCTCGCCCCGATACGAGTACGAATCGCCACAGTGGCTGTTGTCATCTGCCGAGAAGCCGAAAGTCCGAGAGCACGGAATTAAAGAGTCAAAAATGTCAGCGGAAAGGGAATAAAATGTGAAAAGTACAAAGTAAAATAAGAGGACCCGAAAATCCAGTCACGAAGCCTAAACAACGGCAAAACGGCAAAGGCAGGCGAGCCTACAAGGGAGAAAATGTCGTCAGTCTTGGCCCGAAAGGGTCACTTTCGGGCGGAACCGCTGCGTAACCCGGGGATAGTCTAACCCTAAATAATCATAAAAGAAAAAAGAGTATCGTATTCCCCGTCCGATACCGATTACGAATCGGGGGCATGGAACAAGGTCTGTGCTAAAGTTCTTCTAGACGATACGGAGGGCCTCCAAAGACGGATCAGATGAACACGAGAAATGCCGTAAAAGTTATGATGATGATGGCCACAACCCACAAACCCAGATGAGTGATTGGCGATCGCGTAGGGGTCCAAATCAAGACACAGGATCGGATGGAGCTGGCAAAACGGAAAAAAGGTTTTACTTTTATTAATATTGTGCACACGCCGGATATCCGGGCATAATTATGAGAAATTCAAACATAAAACCCAAGAGACTAATAAAAGCGACCATGGAACAAGTGGAACCCCAGCCACAGTGGAGGAGGAGGGGGCCATGTCTCTCTTCTAAGCGAGCTTAAGGTTCCTCGTGTTGGATTAAGCTTAAGCTTCAGAAAGTCGCGCACTAATCAATTTCCGGTTGGTAGCAAGCGATCAGAGCGCCACTGGTATCTTCCTAGTGTAATACGGTAATATTCTTGGCCTTTCCCTGTTTGATTACTGAGAATATTCTCAATTTTCTGAATCATGGGTTTTACTGGAGCCAAGAAACCTCCAAGCCTCCAAGCAGCAGACCGGTCAAGATATGGTCGATCGACTGTCACCGGAGAAGCCAAACTGCGTAAGGAGGGCCGCCACGACAATCATGGTATCCTTCCGTCGTCATGATACGGACGGGAAGCTCAATCAGTGTGCAGCATGCTTGCTGCGGAATGAACATCTGGTATGTGGGAATCCTCCAGCCCTGTAAGCAGGAGCTTGTGTCACCCATCATGTACACCTAGTATGTATACAGTTACTCCATCTGTATACCGATGTATAAAGGCGTCACCTTGACTATTCATGTTGTGCTCCAAGTCCCATACTTGATAGTCATACCGGGCACATCGCTAAGCTTGGTTTAGACTCCACCACCGGAAGTCTCTTTATTTCCTCCCCCCTCTCCCACCCCTCCCTCCGCGCGCCCCCCTTTTGTTCATATCTCATTATTCACCCTGGTGCGATCACGCTCAAATTCATTACTGTTCTTTGTTTCTACGATAAGGAGGGAGGGGGGAAAGGTGGGCACGCTCGGCTATAATTAAATCCCTTTCTTACAAGTGAGATTGACCGGATCTGACTTGGTAAGTATATGGTAACAATCAGCCGTAAGACACAAACGGAGTAATCTTAAGCCCCATGGAAATGGTCCAGCAGCAGAAGAGAGAAAGAAAGAGAAAAGAAGAACCGAAGCCTCCACCGGTGCCCACACCAGCCAGCCTCGCTCCCCAGAACCATGGATAATCATCAGGCGAAAAAGAAAAGGTTAAAAACAAGGTTCTATTTGTTTGTGATGAATCCAGCAACTAAATATCAGTCGGATGAGATCATTTGCTGCAGCCGGCTCCTATTTACCCACTTTTTCGGGGGGGTCGTTTCTTTCGTCTGGTTGATTTTCGGTATGGCTAGCGCCTAGAGAGAGGCCCAAGCATTTAGTCCTCTGACCTTCACTTGTCTTGGTTGTCTTGTCTGCTGTTTTGAAAAGGTGTAATATCAGAAGAAAGAGACCAGTAATGGAATTAGAATAAATGTGGAAATAATAATATCACAACAGATTAAAAAAAAGAAAACATCAATAATCAGGATAATGGTCATGAGAATTCTTTTTTCCGGGAGCTGTTCGCTAAATTGGTTTTTAATCAAATACATACGCCAGTCTTAGTCACTCCCACCCTGCACAAAAAGGAAACTCCCATCAGCTAATTTAATTTATTATTACATGGTCTTTCAATAAAAACGACTGCTTGACCTTGTGGGGTTCAGAGTTAAGTCGGTTCCCCACCCTATCTCTAATGCTAATTCTTCGAGTAAGCATTATTCTTTTTCTTTTTCCTTTTCCCTTTTTTGTTATTATTATTATTATTATTTATTTTTTATTATTATAATAAATAATTTTTTTTTATTCGGGTTCCGATTAGTTTAGTTTAGTAGTCAAGTAGCTGGATTATTATTCTTATTATTACTACCACGATCCCTCTCCCCTTCTTCTCTTTCTACTGCGACTTGCTGCGACTTGCGACCTTCAACCATTCCCCATCTACTGCTGCTATAACTGAGTCCACCAAGTATAGTAATTGGTGTTGACGGTTACCATTCCATTATCGCCCACTAAACACTTCGTCGCCCGCCTTGCTGCATCCAAGATCGATTTTAACTGCGACTACAACGCGCTACCTTCCGCCACGGTAAGTCTTGCCTGTACCTGCTCGGCCTTTGCATGTCGTAGCTCCCCTTGTCTCAGCGGCGTTTGTATAACGCTCAACCTCCGCCTTCCTGCATTCTTCTTTATTCTCCTATCAGTCCCTCCCCACTCCTTGTTTCCTATCCCCTTCCTTGCTGCCCTGGTTTCTTTACATTCCATCCCCTCTGTTCTCCCCCCCTCCCCTCCCACTCCACTCCTCCACCCTATCCATTCTCCAATTCAATCACATAGATGGGAAATTAATGTTGTTTCTTGACCCTTCAGATTATTTTCCGCTGTGGGTTCTTCACAGCACCTACTCATCTCTCACCTTCTCGTGAAGCTTGGCCTTTTGTTTCCTGTTCCGGGAATATCGCACGCTTGAACGGTGTTTGTTGAACGGCTACCGAAGAGCCGTTGCTCGACTTCCGACCTCATCTAGATTGCCTGCATTCCGGCACATCTTTCAACATTTTTCACCCTACGAAACCCCCGGTCCTAGCGCTTAAACCAACAGTCATCACGGGGACCTACACAGATCACCGAAGGTGGATGGAGACGTATCACGGGCACGTCCGCACTCCTGCGGACGCTATCATCCTCTTCGAAGCTTGTCGCATTGGCCTTCTTCCCCGCGTACAGAGACGTTTATCCGAGAAGGAACGTCAGTTAATTCGTTCCGGGTCAGTCTTTGTCTGGGATGAACGCGAAGCGGGCATGCGAAGATGGACCGATGGCAAGTCGTGGAGTGCCAGTCGCGTATCTGGAAGCTTCTTAACATATCGCGAGATGGAAGGCAAACGGGGAGGAACCGGTGTTGCTCAGACGACGATGTCGAGAGCTGGTAAAACACCAGAAAGCACACGGGGCAGTGACGACGACCGTGGAGATGGCGCAGACGAAGGGCCGGACGGCTACCGCTACAAGCCTGATGGCTTGATGAAACAGTCCTTCAGCATTACGACATCTACCGGTCAGCACCTCCATCTGATCAGCTACTACTCGAGGTCACATCCGTCTGCGGCCAACCTTCAACAACCGTCGACAGACCCCAATCTGCGACATGTGCGTCCTCAAAAGGGGCTTTATCCGGAGTCTACTGTAAACGATCAACAGAATCTTCCCGTTGTGACTCGTGGTCCTATGGCCGGTGCCGCATATGTGCCTCCTCATCCCATGGCACCCTATGGGCGCTCTCCGGCTGCACACCCAGCGCCATACACTCCTTCATATACATGGCCTCCGACTCCGCTGGCTACTCCGCCCGTTCCGGTCCACTATCCGTCTTACCTTCCGTCAGTGTCTCAGCCCAATGGTCAAATACCATATGGCCATCAGGCTGCCGTGCCACCTGGTACGCCCTTGCCGCCTCCGCAACCCCCGGGATTGCCGGCACACCACGAGCGGCCGGTGCATGTAGCTGAAGTTACGATGGCGCCATCTCTCCATCAACCGTCGAGCGTGCAGGTGCTTGCAAGCCGGTCACCACGAGTGCCGCCTGGAGCGCACGAGCTTCTTCACCACCGCCCGAGTCCACCGGAGCTTGGCCCGCCTCGCGAGATTGCGAGATCGTCACCCCGCACACAGCCACATCATATGCCGCACAGCAACGGCATCCCATCGATTGCGCGCAGTCCCCAGCTTATCAGTCAGCCACCGTCCAGTAGCGTACAAATCCCTCCGCCGAGCACGATGGCGCCCAAGCCACTGGAAGCCAGCACCGGCACCACCGTGCCCAGCATCGGTGCGCTGATGAATGGCGCGCCTTCTGGTGGATTGCCGTCGATCGCCGCTCCCCCAGCCCCGGCCGCAGGACGCGCCGAGGGGCCCCGAGACATTCCCAGCGAAAAGATCGGGTTCGGAGGAGAAGACATGCGCGCACTGCGGCAATTGGACCGGGTGTTCACCGCATAGTCTGTTGGAGGCCCTTTCAGTTCTATTTGACGAAGTTAGATCCTCATGCTGTCGATCTCTTCTTTTCATTTTCTTTTTTTTGTTGTATACGAATTAGCATATTGCTCTTGGTTTGACACTGTTCAGATTGGAATGGTTATGTTTACGACACTTGTGTGGTTTATTCCCTGGGTTTGCTTTGATCCGTTGGTCCCAGGCAGGGTTGAACTGGATCGGCGTTGTACAAGAGGAGCATTGCTATACAGCATGGGTGGGGTCTTTTTCTAAATGTCTTGTGTGATTTTGTGTGCTGCATTGATGTTGATAATTGCATTGGGTTCGGTCACGACCGGCGGTTGGGCTGCGATGATACACCCTGAATACAACATATCAAAATTCGCATTCAACCTACTTGTAGTTGCAGTCGTACACCAGACCAGGATTGATTCATATATCCTCTAGTCCAGTGGCAAAATTAACCACCAGTAATGCCACAATCTTATCTCTGCGCCTACTCTTTCTATTGGATTTCACTCCAGCCGACTAATGTAACTGACAACTGCTTAAGTGACTGACACAACAGTCTGTGCTGTATCCAACGCTGTCAAACCTGGCACGGCATGGAGCATCAGCCTGGCCAACTTGACATGGGCCATCAAGGAAACCATGCCATCGCTCAGCGCACCGACCTTGTCTACAGCTGAAAGCAGCAGCTCGTTTGGCAGGGTTAAGGGCCTTCTGTAGTCCTGGCAGCTACTGATTCATTACTATCCATCCATGCGTAACCTACTACTACCCTGTCTGTCTTACTACCATGTATTGTATATATCACCACATCGTCCAAATCCCAATGAGTAACTAACTAACCAACTAAATCGCTACGACTAACTAACCGCGGTATCATAACATGACTAGTTACAAAGGCATGTACTCATCGACACTCAAGTATCTAAAATAGCAACGAAGATCAATATCCGCATCGACATATCAAAAAAAAAGTTAATTTCCTTGGCCATGATAAGAAACTATTGCAGCCCTGCATACAGTAGGACTTACGTACGTACTGTGGCATGCATGCAATGCAATGTTCCTTGTCATATGTATGAAGATCGTTCCTGGGTTGCAGATGGAGAATGGGAGAGAAGCTTCCATCGGAGTATCGTATCTTGGTACTGACTTGTTTGTTTTGGTTGGTTTATCTATCGGCATGTGGAGGGACTGGGATGATCTGTGAGGTAGATGACGATCGGAAGTGGAGATGAGATGATACTGTAGGCACGGTGTGAGATGTGTTGGGAGGTGGTGGGTGGGTGGGTGGGTGTGTTGGTATCTGGGCTAGGGAGTGCGGAGGCGAAGTGATGTGTGTGTGTGTGTGTGTGTGTATCTTTGCTTTTTGTTGTTTCTCCTTCTGCTGCTGGTTTGGGGGAGTGGGTTAATTGGTTGCTTTTGCTGGATGGGTTGGGAATTTGGGAGTAGGGTTTGTGGGTATTCAATTTTGAGGATGAATATGTTGGAGATTGATTATAATATGGTGAAGGTGGAGGTGATAATTCACGTTTCTAGTCAAGGCTATAAAGATATCTTGTTTCTAGTCTTCTTTCTCTCCTTCCTTTCTAAATCTATTGATATCTGAGTTTACTAAAGCTACTCTATGTAGTGAACTTAACTAAGCCATAGTAGTATACATCTAGTATGCATAGCCCATTATGTTCAACCTATATAGGGCATTCCCTTATGTTTACTACGATAATCTATTTCCTGCCTATCTACAGAGCTAACTTATACTATCTCACATGATAACAATGATGTGCACCGGCTTAGCGCCAATGATAGATATTTTGATCTCGACGACAGATAGAGCGAAGCTCCTCCCCGGACATATATCTCCATACCGGAGGAGGATTCGCTATGGACAACAATCCTATCGTTCCAAACCAAGCTTTATGATAGACAGTGATGCAGATAGATGATAATATGTACCAGCGAAGATGAATGCCCTTTTCCTCAACTTGGCTGGCAAGGGCAAGAAGGGAAGGGGACCATGAAATGGGACTGAAACTGAGCCGATCTCAAATGATGCAACAGCTTCCACATTAACATCAGGTTCCTGCCACCGAGGTCTGGTAGATGTCTAACTTCATATATTATATGCCGTGGCGTACCTGCGAGACAGAGATGTCAGTATAGAAACCACTTGTGTACAGTCTATCGGGGGAGATTTACCAGTGTGGAGCAGAAATAATGCCTCCATACTGTGCACAGTTCATCTATGAGCTGGCCATTCTGATCGACGCAATACAATATGGGCGTGTCTACAATCTATCAACTTGATCATTGTTGGGACCAATTATGGTCCGGCCAGGATAACCCCACCGACAGCTATTGCTCTGAGAGAAAGTCACGGCCTTGATGCTTGGGGATAATGACGAAGACTCTACAATTGTCTTCTCTGGTCTCGTGCATTTGCCGATGCAAAACAAAGGCAGTACCATCCTAATATGTGCTATTTATCTAGACTTCTCTTGCCATACTCTGCTACATCTCGCTTCTCTGGCTTTCGAATGACCCCCACAATGATGATTAAGGGCATGGCATCTTCCCATAGGTGTGGTAGAGCTACCACGGTGCGTTCCCTCGAGTTAGGGCACCCTCTTAGTACGATCATCACTACTCCTGCCGATTACAATTCAAAGAAGTACTATATTAGCGTTCCTGAGGACTTGGACGACGATATGTCTGTCCTAGCACCTACGAGTCCAGCATATTCTCTTGTTTACATAACGCCGACATGAAAAAGCATAGCTTCGTCACTAAACTGCTGTTGGCAGCGCTATATCGCTTCGAGAATGCCATCTCTTTTTAAATGACATACAACCAATCTACGGGTTCTTCACAACCTACAGGCTATCAAAGTACAGATCCACAAACACATGCATGAGCATGATACATCCTACAGAGATAGGAGACATTAATACCCGTGAGGGTCGTTGCTAGGGATGGACATATACAAGGCAGGTGATGTTCGACAGTGACATCCAGTCAGTCACTGGCCTTCAATTGCAAATACTCGTGCTCGAGATGCAGTACCATTCCCCATTCTCATGTTGACACTAAGGGGTCAATCCTACCCATAGAGATTGAGGCGGGAGGCCATCATCGTTCCGAAGAAGACTATCGACAGACTCCGTGGCGGCGGAGGAGTGGATAGCGGCCAACAGATACCTTCTCGGAGATATGGTGACACCTGAGTTACACCCTACGATTGCGTTACTATTGTATACCTGGAGGGATAGTTTTGTTAGCGATATTGTTCACATGCCTGTTACCGACTTGATCCAGCATTATATCCCGCTGATCCCGGGAGCCGTACCAAAAGCAGCAAAACTTGCATTGTACTCCCCTACAGAAGTGCAGTGGCAGAACTATCATTGACCGACCATGGAGACTGCAGGAGTCATTTTGTCGAGACGCTTAAGCATTCTTGCACATACAAACAATGGGCATGGGGCCATGTACAGAACACCTCAAAGTAGGATGACTAGAATGCCCCTGTCAATGTGGACAAGAAATCTTTTTGATGTCGTCCAGCATACCCTGGAAACAGAGTGCAGAAGATACCATCATCGTCATCTATTTATCCTGAGTAAACCGACTGTCCTCCTGAATCTGCTCCAACTAAATACCAGTGGCTTAAGGTACAGAAGCTTTGGCCGCTCTACGATGAATTTGGTTCTTGGTTCGGACGGTAGGCTGAGTTAGCCAAGATTGAATATCAAGTTGTCGTCGACAGAGCTCTACATTTCAAGAGGATCTCAGTAATTAAAAGCTCGAGTGATTCTATAGAGTATAATATAGAGCGAGGGTTGTTGCAGCCGCTACCGCCGCATGTATATGGCTCGCAGACATGGAACGTCTCGAATCATCGAACCGAAAGTCAGATAACTGCATTTGCTTCTACAGGTTATCGCTTACTAGATGCTACTACTAATGGCTTCAAAGTAGCAATCTCGCTAAAAGCATATGAGTATAATATAATAACTCATAGAGTCAAGCCAGAATTGACACAACAATAGGATCTGGTCCTGGCACGTCGATAGCTGTGAAGAGGAGAAAGATTGAAATTATAGCACAGCAAGCAGTCTACACAGAATTCAGCAAAGCATATGAGGTCGCTAGATGCGAAATTCCTAATAGATCAACAGTCCCTTCTATACCAGTTACTGCGTCCAATTCAGAGCACAGGAAACTCAACCCTCTTGACCATTCATCAGAGTTCCTGCTGCATATAGACGCGACGGGATGAGGACGGGCAATGGTGGTCCTCTTGCGTACTGCGCTCTTCCAGAAGAGGTACTGCGCGAGGGGTTCAACTACCGAATAGTCTCCTTAGAGGGATCGAAAAGTTGCCGATGCACTTGATTCCTAGCGGGGGCGGAGACATCGTATGCTTCACTGAAGTTGTTGTCCCTGAGCTGGTTCGCGTGCCTTCCGAAGCAGAAGGTGAGACATCATAATTGTCTTCGGCCAAATAATGCCTTGTATCTTCTAAAGATAAGCAGGTGGAAAGCTTTTATACTGGGATACCCAATAACATCTCTACAATTCAGCTTTGGGAGAGAGGTCTCGAACACAACATCTTCTTCACCCGTTTTACTGCATGTCTGTAGATGATCTTCATAATCAGACACATACAAATAAACACACGCTTCTACACGTCTTTCATCTCCTTCAATTAGACTAGACGTGCGCATCCAACGCCTCGGATCAAGACGCACGCAGCACCAGGAATAGGATATCTCGCTCCCCAGGCACAGAGTCAAAAGCATGGGTATATTGCATAATACACGCTGTCGCTGCATAGGCTGGGGATTAGCTGTACCCAGCGGATCTTAATAAGATAGGAAGCCTCATGTTGCACGAGGTATATGCGTCCAGTCGAACAGCACCTCTATATACTATGACAGAAGCTAATATACAACCATCTGACAGGGAGCTTTTTCTGTCTGAAGCCTGTCGCGAAGATATCGAGTGGCACAGTCTGGTAGTACAGTTATGTATCCTGACCAAATCTTTGCCTATTAATGAGATGATAGTATGGTCTTCCTTCTCCAGTAACGGAGTGCCTCCAAGCCTTTATTATCTGGTGTTGGAACATTTTGCGAAATATGGATCTTCCAAGATCTCCAGTATTCCAGTCAACAACAGATGGACAATTGCAAGATAAGCGATCTGCTTCTATGATAATTGCATACCATCTTGACATTAATACTGGACAGAACCAGGCACCAACACATGATCTGGTGGGCTCTGGATATATCAACAGCTAGGATCAAAATACCCTCAGGTGGGTGAGCGGCCTCAACTAGCAGGAATAGATCCAAGCTACATCGTCCCAATGGACACTGTCACACGGGGTTTGCAAGTCCAACATATCTGGAAGGATCTCCTGATGCGGCGGGTGGGGAGGACATGCGAGGTCTCTTACAGACTGGCGAGGACTCCAAGTTGAAGACTGAAGGCACCTCAAAGAACTCTCTGCGTTATCACGAGGCAAATGGGGTATATTCCGCGAACAGGTTGAAGAGGAAGTGCCGCTCACCGTTGTGACGCTTACCAAGTCACCCAAGGAGGCTTGCTACGCTAGAAGGAGGTTTCTACCCCCTACCGAGCACGGGAATATTATTGATGTTAGCAAAGAAAATTCTGACTGTCTTGTTTGCACCTACTATGATGTACACCGACCATTCGATTGGGGAACGGGCCACAATCACGAGGCCAAGGAAGACGATGCTTATAAGACAGGGCAGAAATGATCAAGAGGGAAAAGAAGCTGCAAGCAGTGATGGCCTCTATACAAACTTAGTTCTATATGCTTACATGCCCTGGAGACGATGTTGCAGCTCTCATGTTTTCAATGGCCATTTGGGAAGACCACCCACGAGAATCGGGATGGAAGCCTCCGCATTTTACAGTCATGGGATTCGAATTAGCTTATGATACCAGTCTAGAAGGAGTTTTAGTTCTGGGTTCTTATAACAATGCATGGCTTAGTAGGACTTAGGAGTGAAAGCACTACTGCTGTGACTAGCTTATTGTACGTAGTATAGTGACAGACATTGATTTCAAGCCCTAGCAGACTGAGAAAGCTTTCTTTTGGAAACCGCAATGAAATAATATGTTACGGCTGGATATTACCGGCAGATTTGAACCATTATACCTGCTCCCATCAATTATTTTGGGATTTCCGATGATTCCTCGATAAATCCAGCCCTAAAATATAAATGATGTTTAGGCGCAAACCAGAAACTATAGTTTCTCCCAAGTCACACTTCGAAGTAACCCTCCAGCCTTCCATTTCTCATTATGTTCATCCCCCTCGAATACGTATCTGACACCTTTACGAGTGGTATATACCGCGTAGGCCTTATATAGCATGTGAGATAAATCTTCTTCATTATATAGAGAACAAAAGCAGTGCTGCTTGCGTCTGTTGAAGGGAAACTGACGTTCCGTGATATCCCCGGAATATCCCTAGAAAAAACAACTGCAGAGATATAGTTGCGAAAAATAGATAAAAGGACAAATGCAGTTCCATAATGTACTCCACCAACCTGTCCGAGTCGCCTCATGCCCTCTCTATTCAACTACAACATTCACAATGTCCAGCGACTCCAGCCACACCATGGAGTGTGAAGAGCCAGATGAGTGCACCCAACCCACCGAGCCCAACAAACCCATCGAGCTCAACAAAATCATCCAGTCCATCGAGCCCATCTGGCCAATCATACCCCTCAATCTCAAGCGATATTTCCCATCCAGCACTAGCGAGAGCTACGAATTCGAACCCTTCGAAGCCAGCCCAAACCCCGAAAAAGAGAGCGACAGCGATGACGAACAGCTCTTCCAAGCGCAGAAGCTCTACTTCCGGGACCACACCAACCGGAGAACGCGATACCTCTGTCTCATCATTATATACGGCCATTCCTCCCACGAGGAAGCATGCAAAGAGGCCTTACGAATATCCTGGCATCGCAATAGGAAGAAGATGTCCTCAAAGGTGATAATGGGACTTATCATCGATGAAGAGAAACAGGCGTGGTTCCGCGGGAGTCATACTGACGAGAGGTATATCAAGAAGATGGGCAGGAACTGGGTTGCGAATAATGAGTGTATGCTGAGACGGTACTTTCGTACTTTTCGACGCGGGTTGAGGAGACATGCTCCTAGTCCGGGGTATGATCCTGGGTTTGAGTCTGGGTCTGAAAGTGAGTTAGATCTTGTTGAGCGGGGGTTTACTGAGGATGTAAATGTGGATGAGTCTTTTGTTTCGGACGCCGTCAGTTCTGATTGCGGTGGGGAGGGTGTGGATGGTGCTGTTCATCCGGGTTCTTCTGGATCTGGTCATGATGGATTGTCTGACGAGTCTGATAGTGATGATGAGCTTTATGTCCCTGATCTGGCTGAGGATGATTCGAGTAGTTCGTCATCTTGACTTCTTAGTCTTGAGCCTGTTCCTCCTATTACTCTAGGGTTCATGAAGCAGCCTCTCGCTCAGACTGACAGCGATGATGACAATGACTCAGATGAACCTGAAGTTGACCCTGATTTTTTGACTATGAGTGAAGCATTCTTGTTTTGGGTGTCTTATTGGAGATCTGCTTGATTGTTGATTTATTATGATGATTCTAACTGCTCGTGCAGGGGATCATACGGATATATCAGATACGAAAGAGCAGCTGAGCGATGTTTCATCGCTCATGCTTGCCCTTAGGCGGCGTCGTGAGCCTGCTCCGCAAGAGAAGGAGAGGAGTATACTCGGTGCTAAGGAGCATTTGAATGATGGTGCATCGCTTGTTCTTGCTCTGAGACAGCGTCAGGATTCTGCTATATAATACTCAGATGCGTTTGCGTTTGCATGTTTGATTAGTGGTATTGCTATTTACTGGGGATATTCCATATATAACGTCTGTAGCATACCACCATAGCTACTCTATTGGCATCTGAATACAAATCTACATCCCTCATCTCCTGTAGCTCGCTAGATGGACATAAAGCAACATCAGAAGACAACTATATCACGTGACAATATCCCAAATCCTCATGATCAAGACATCCACCAAAGGAACACATCAGTTTCAATACAAAACTATTAGAAGAAAAAGCCGATTCCAGTCCGAACCCAAACATCTCCATCACCAATCCTTCCCGCCAAGACATAGCATACCCATCACCATCAGGTGACACCCTACCTAACCACTTACTCTGTACCAACTATCCAACGAACTACTCAGCAGCCATCCAAGCCACCAAGCCACCACCACAGCAGCAGCAGCAGCCGGTTCGCTGTCCAGCTAGTCTAGCTAGCTACTAACAAATTAACTAACTAGTAAGGAACCCAGAACGAACCTTCTTCCACCTTCCATAAGACAAACAACATGACTGACCCCATGCAGAAAAGCAAAAACCGGATGGAAAAGTTAGCTATTATGGTACTTTTGTTTTCTATTTGAGATGGGTTGCTGCCCAAGTTACGGGAATTACTATAGAGGGATTGGTTCGGGGATGTGTATGTGGGTGGGTGTATATTAGGCACTCTTACTTTTTCGTTTTGCGGGAAGTTGTTAGAAGAAGGGAAGAGAAGAGTGGAGTGGAGAGGAGGGGAGTGAGTCATACTGTGTGTATGTATTGATGTATTTGATAATATAGGTAAGTGAGTAAGTAAATATGTCTCTGAATATTGGTACAACATACGTAGAGAAGTAGGTATTTGTGTGTGCGTGTGTATGTATGTGTGCTTTTGTTCACTTGGTAGTAATACTTTGTAGAAGCAAGCCTAAGGAGTAGATGTCTCTACATACTTACATACATCACCTATCTACAGATCTCATACTTACTCATTTCTCACTAATCAATAACCAAATACACAGTATCATCATCAGATCTTGGTAACTACTATCAGTACCCAACCGCACGACACATAATACTCCCATCCACCCACTGGACGTAGTAAGCAAGTCAGTAAGTAACATAGTAAATAGTGGGTCAAAGACACACCATCCTCCCTCGGTCGGCCGACAGACAGACCGACCGGCCGACCCGGCGCCTCCTAGAAACACGGATCAGGTCATACATACACCTCCAAAGTATTAGGTACCTACTACCTAATAGTCAAGAAGAGAAAGAAAAAAAAGTCACATCATTCATTCTGAAGAAGGGGGAACCCAGGGGATGCCCGTGGTAGCTGGAGAGAGCAAAACCAAGGCGATTGCCAACTTCTGCACGATGATTGGCTGAAAGGCTGTGTGCTAGGCTGAATAAGTGTTCTTTAATGGGCGATGTGATTGGCTACTGCTTAGACGGTTTTTAAATTTTGTTCCCCGCAATTGTTGGGTTAGTTACTTAGTGGTTTGCTTGGGTGGATTGATCGGTGGGATGGGCATGGGATGGGATGGGGCTGTGTATGGATGGATGGATGTTGTTTGTATTTTTTTTTGTATGGGTGGGTATGTGTGTGTGTGTGTGTGTGTGTGTGGGATGGGTGGGATGAAACATTAGAGTATTGAGGATATGGGTTGCTTTGGTTGCTTTGGTTCTGTCTTGTTTATTTCGTTGTTTTATTCAGGGTGATGTTGTATTCTGAGAGAGAGAGAGAGAGAGAGAGAGAGAGTATATAGAGATACCACTATCAAATAAATGGAACAGTACCATCTGGTTACTCTCAAGCATTATGTATGTACTGTGTACTATGTACAACAGAGCAGCGACAGAGAAATTACACTAACCAGAGTGGAGACATGGGGGATAAGTACTGTGCCCGCTTTATGCAGGCAATCGAGAAAACAAGCGGCTCGCTAGGTAACTAAGTGTTAGGTAGGTCACCATAAGCAGTAAGTAACTAGGTAACTACCTGAATAGGCAATTGGATTGATGCGACGAAAAAAAAGCTGATCTACATGTACAAATCGGGGTTTCTGATGTATACATTTGTTCCCATCAGGGTCACTCTACATATCTACGTTCGTTGATATTGCGTTCTATTCTGGGATATTATTTACAGTTTTCTGTCTTTATCCTCGCTTGACATATACTGTGAAGTGATGGAAGTGGTTGTGTCGTGTGGTAGGTAGAAATGCCCTATAGGGTAAAAAGTAGATAGCTTCCTCTCACTCCCTCACTCACCTAAAATACTGCCACACTGCATGCACATGCTACCTCAACATACTAGCTAGCACACAGCCATAAGGAGTATCTATCTGCGAAGCAAAGAGCATAGAACCCCACCGAACTTCCTGGAACCGGACTCAATTCTCATCATCTCATGCAAGCTACGAATCAGGGCCGTGCGTTAGTTATAACCAAGGCCTGAGTGGTCAGTCAACGCCTGTGTCAATCCCTCCATCCTACCACTTTAGACTGACATTAGTGTGTTGGGATGAGCCTTGCCTGCCCCTTTAGCAGGTTAATCATAATAAACCTGTTACTACTATAAGCATCAACATCATCGCTCTCAACCGACGCACAAAGTTAAAGTTGGAACAGCGCTTACTAGAGTAGGTACTGTAGCTGCCTATCCGCAGCAGGGGTTCGGCTGACTTGCCCGTTCTAGTGCGGAGAGTGGTCAGGTGGTATACTGTTATTCTGGTTCGTGTTTCGTAGACAATGCCAATATACACTACTTACGCAACGGGTATTGTGTCCGTCTGTTGAGTGTTTATAGCTTTTTTATGGAAACAGGACTGTGGGTGCTGGGTGACGGGAACGGAGCTGTGCTACGGTCGGATGTATACCGGATGCTCTTATGGATGGATGTAGGTGCTTGTTAGTCCTTAATTGTCGAGTTTATAGTGATAATGTGATGAAGTGGTGGGTGTATAGGCATCACCATAACGTAGTCTGTATGGCGTGCCTATAGAAACGACCGTATTGACAAGCTAAGACCAAGCACATCCAGGTCTCCGTGTCACCTCCGCATTAACGCAAGGAGTGATGAGGAGAAGACGATCGCAACGGATGAAAAGCGACAGAGCTGCGAGTCAAGAGATCTGCCCAGTAAGTACAATACTCGGTACGAGACTCCGCAAGGACAAGAACGGCGGGGTAGGTAGGTGGCAGGCGTCTACGTGGACAGGCAGGCATAAGGCAAGGAAATTCAATCGTAAACCCATTCGTGAGCAAATGCAGGCCTTGTTGATCTGAAGCAAAAAGATGAGGATGAAGAATTTAGGTGACCAGAACCGGCGGTTCACTCCCTGTCTCTCTCCACTGGAATACGGCGGGAACACCCTTCCGTGGATCCACTTGTCCCGTTCCACTGACTCTCCTGGTTGAGATGGCGCTGTTAACCTTCTCTCATGCAGTGGTTGGGCTCATGCCCGCCCGCTTGTTGTGCTTGCTTTCTAATGGGAAATTGGCGCAAAGGCAATGGCTCTCTCGCCATGTACGTATACCCGATGCGGTAGAGTAGTATGAAGTGCAGGAGGGGTCTTGTCACGGCCATTCCGTTGGTGAGTGGGGCGTGTTTCAACCCAGGCATCGTCGCTCCATCATGAATGCTTAATTTTCCCAAGCTGGCTAACTCGAATTCCCTGTTGTAGCAATTTGGTCGTGAGGAGTGCACTTGCAGCGTCAGCACCTGCTGGGCTTTCCGGTGACCGGGCACGAGTGTTGGTTAGCCATCGTGACTAACAGAAGCTAGGCGACCTAGTTTCTTGTACCTGCCTGACCCCAAGACCGGCTTGACTCGTAGAAAAACGGAGGACTCGTGGGCTGAGAGAGCATAGCGCAAACTCTCCAGCTTCAATAGCAGCACCTGCTTAGGTGCTGGGTACATACAAGGTACTGTAATATTCGTTACGGATTTCCCCATTGGGCGATCCGCCGTCTCCCACGACGCTTTCTCTTGTGCTCTCTCTCGGGCACTCGCCCGAGAGAGAGGGAGAAAGAATCCACTCATGACCTTGGCTCTTACACAAAAAAAGCCATCGTCATGACCATCTGACCATCCATGATCATCAAGCTTAATCGCTAGAGCGAACCGGACGAGTGCTAGAGTGAAACCGGCGACACGCGGATAAATCAACGGAAAAGGGGAAGAAGCGAGGCACGGTCGGACCCAGAAGCCTAGTCCACTTTGTAAGTAGTGGAAAAAAGAATACGGCGTCAGAGCCTCTCAAGCTCCGAGCTCGAGCTCCAGCCAGCCTAAGCTCTAGCTCCACTTCCGAATTCGTCGTCTGGCAGATGGCGCGGACTACTACTCTTCGCCAGCCGTTTCGAATCACCGTCAGCCGTGAGGTCCAAGCCCTCGGAAACATAGTCCTCCAATAAAAGTCCACTCTCTCCTCATGTCAGGGTAGGCAGAACATATGATGAGAGGGGAAAGACAGCGTGGGAGGGCAAGGTCGAGTGAGGAGACCACCTGCGATGGAGGAGGACAGACCATTGACCAAGGACCCCCAACACGGCGATCCGTCGGTCGCAAGGACATTCACGTACTGCCTGGATGTAAGTAGGGGTGATTAGTAGGAATAGCAGTATTAGTAGTATGACTATGAGCGTTTACAGAACAGCTAGTTGTAGTACCTAGTCCTACTATATGATCATTTGCAGGCGGCCTCTGCCTATTTTGCACGGAGCCTTCCCGGGGTGCCGTGCGCATAAACAGGGAACCAGTCGCCCATGACAAGATCACAGACCTGCCAGATTGAATTTGTCTCTGGTCACGGGAAGAGATGTAATACATCCAGTACCTACAGGAGTCACTTCCAAGCCATCCGTGCCTGCTTTGGTGGACAGATGGGTTGGCCGTCCTGGATGGAAGATTCATCTGCAGTGCCTTGAATGTCCGTGCTGGGGGCGCACAGGAGAGGAGATCTGGCCCACTTTTCCCCAGATTGTCAGAGTGAGGGCTTTTCTGGCCTTCCATTCCTGTCACCGTCTGTAACACGACCAAGGCATGCTCGGAGGGGTATGTCAATCCTCGCTAATTACCGTCCGATCTGCTCTCACGAATAGCTTTCGCAGTATCTCTCAGCAGTCTGGGGAAGAGATCGGACGACTCGAAAGGGGGGCATCAGACTGGTCAGACGGATCACAATGCAGGGAGGACAAGAGCTCCAAGACTAGTACCTCAAGGGAAATTGGCCTGTGGTGTCACTGCCCGAGCATCTGGCCATCTCCGCACTTGTCCAACACCGGCTGATGAGACCCAAGAAAATGAGAGAGAGAGACAGAGAGAGAGGGCGCAGTGTCCAAGGTCGTCGTAGCGTGGGGTGTGGCGTCCAGCTGAGCCCGAGCCGTGTCATCCCGGTATGCAAGTAATACATAAGACCGACTAGAACGCTACGCCCCGTCATCACCACCGTCATCGGCGTCGCTCTTCCACTGCAGCAGGGCTGTCCGCGAACACATGGTGCATTCAATGCTTCAAACGTGTCCGGTCTGTGAGAGATGAAAGAAGGTCCTGACTTTTCGCCTCTCTCCTTTCGATATGTTAGAGATAGATCGAAATGCGTAGTTGCTTTTTTTGGTAGACTGATCGTCTGGTGTGGTTTTGGGGGGCCCCAAAAGATTTACACTTGGACAAGCCAATCCTCCCGTTCTTGTTCCACCAAACCATTAGGGGGCCGGGGGAAAGTTAACTGAATAATATACGAGAACGAGATTCCCATGATCACGGTCAGTCGGTTGCTGGTTCCCACAGCAATACAAGCACCACCACCAACTCCACCTCCACCACTGCCACCACCTGCACATACCGGTGCGAGGCTGCTCCATAATCTGGACCTGCTTCCCGCTGGCATTGTGTCATCAGGACGGATTCGGGGCTTTCCAGCTGCAGTTCGCAATCAAGGTGACGAACTCTCTCATAGCGACGCGGCCCTGTACCACTGGGGAAGGTTGCCAGTCAATCTGGTTGTATGGAGTCGGCAATAGCCTCACCGGATGGGGCAGATCCTCCACGCAAGCCAGTCGCTAGTTGCTTCGGCCATCACTAATTTTTTTCACTCTAGTCTTACAGGCTGCCGGGCCCCTGGGAGAAGCAGAGAGGGGGGAGGGGAGGACCATCCATTGCATTCTGGACGGGTCTGGGGAATCACCCACACCGGCCGGTCGCCAACCGAAAGGTGTGCCCAGCAGGATCTAGTGGTGAGCGACGAGGATCATCCGTCCGGCGACCATCCATGCGTAGGACTAGGGAAGGTTTATTTTTCTGGAGGGGGACCCTCCCAGCTGGGGCTGTTCTACTGGGGGTAAAAACAAATTTCTCATTCGAGCAGCATCATTTGCTTTTGCGTATCCACCGTGCTGGAGCAGGAGTCAGTGGAAGCTGTAGGAACTGGAACTAGGCACTCGGCACTAAGGAAGGACGACGAAAATCAGGTCGGCGAAGAGAATCGCAGGTTAACCTAGTGAAGTTTAGCATCGCTTTGGCTCGCTTCTTTGGCGTTTTTCTCCGTCTAACGATGGACCAATCAGAATGCAAATGTGCACAGTCTTGGCGTTCCTCGACCCCCCCGCATCCATGTTAGAGTTTAAAAAAAGCGCAGCCCGGGACGGGATGGATGGATGCCCTACTGACCCTGTCTTTTTTTTCCCTTTTCCTCATTTTTTTTTATTTCTCTTGTTTTTGTATTTATTTAGTTATTTTGTTTGATTTTCTTGATCATCATCATTCCCAGATCCTTTGACCCGCTATGTTAGAGAAATCAATAGAAACAAAACGACTTAGCTTACTCAAAGTGATAATGGTCGAACTGCCGGTATAGTTGGCTTGTCTGGCACGCTGCGGAATCTCCGAAAAGTGGGCTTGGCTCTGGTGCGCATTGTTGTCATTGTCACGGTTAATTATTGCGATTCTCCCCAGACAGGAAGCATTGATCAAAAGTTTGCCTAGTTTGGATGCCCTCTTGATGGGGTCCACTTCCATGCCTCCAATCACTCTCCCCGACCGATGAGGAGAAGGAATGAACCAGAGATGAGCAGGAGGATACTAATGATAATCCTAATGTTGGGAAGTCCCCATCAGCATACATCACGAGAATGTTATTCCCAAGGGAATTGTTTCTCGGAATTTTCAGGAAATTATAATTGATTATTTTTTACTTTTTTGTGCCTTCATTGTTGTCGCGCATGGTAGCTACTGTACTTATGTCGGTAGTAGTAGTAGTAAGTAGTCTGACGGGCTCTAGAGGCGTCAGTCAGTCAGTCCATAGCTCAACCATCAGAACTATAGTACTAAGAAATCAGTTGGTAGCAAGTAAAATCATGAATTAACCACAAAAAGACGAAGAAATATAATTATAATTA
This sequence comes from Aspergillus piperis CBS 112811, assembly GCF_003184755.1. Classification (NCBI taxonomy): domain Eukaryota; kingdom Fungi; phylum Ascomycota; class Eurotiomycetes; order Eurotiales; family Aspergillaceae; genus Aspergillus; species Aspergillus piperis. Next base: position 423,971 of record NW_020291615.1, on the reverse strand, counting down.
TAATTCTCATAATACTCCGGTGCAGCCCAGAAGTACTACTAAAAATTCTACTAACTTTCTCCTCCTACTATTATTACTGTTACTACCCTCTCGACTTGCCCACTTGGGTTGGTTACCTTTCCGTCTTGCCATCCATCCCCCTCCAACCATCCATTCACAGAGAATTACTGTTAATACCTTGCCCCATCCCCATCCCCATCGCCATACCCGTCCATACAATACGGATTGTCAGGAACATTATTCATTCCTATGACTACTGTTCGGAATCCTATTGAATAATAAGAAAGACAAAAAAAAACCCAAATTCATTTCTTTGGTTCTACTTCTCTTGCCAGTAAAAATACCATACTATTCCTTATATTAACTCGCTTCCCCATCCTTCTCTTCTCCCGGATCTTCGAATTCAGCCTCGTTTCAAGAGGAAAGATTCTGCCTCTAGTGCACTTCCACTCTTCAATCACTGCCCACGGACGATCCACTACTACTCCTCCTTCTTACCACCACTACTATTACAACCATTCTTACACTAACAGCTAAACTGATTGACTGATTGAAACCTGCCTATTCCCCATCCACTCACACCACGAAATCTTCCTGCTTAACTACCGACTAATCTCCCTCGGGTCCAATCCGTGCTTCCACTAAATCACAGCCAAGTCTTGAACTGCTCCCCACTCCAATCATAATTACTCTATAGGGAGATTCTATTATCCTCAACTCACTTCTTCACCTTCCCCTCCTTAAACAAGACCTCCCCCCAGCAACCTCCTTCTTAAACCACCCTTCTTCCCTCCCCCAATATTGCCGAAGCATTGTCGCCCGTCTACTTACCCCTCTTCCTCGCGCTGGTCTAAACTCCCCCAACCAACCAACCAACCAACTCATTTCGCTTCCCGTTCGCTCACCTTCCTTTCCACCTCATCCTCCCACCCCCTCTTTATCGCCCTCCTCTGTCTACCTCGCAATCATAGCTCACCTCAACTTGAGGTGTGTATGGGCCAATGTTGTCCATGCAGAAATCTCACTCCTATGTGCTCCCTCCATCCGCGACCTACAATAATGTCACCGGTCTCCCTCATGCCATGCCATCGGCCAACCCGGCAGCTGAGCGTCGCGACTCCACCCGCTCGGTCATGTTGACGGACGTCCCCGCCCTCGGCGACTGCCCATTAGTAGACGACTCGTCACTCTCGCACCGAAACAGCATCAGCACCACCGACGGCATATCTAACGATTCGCCCGCCTCGTGGGATGGCGACGCCCCTTCCGATAATTCTCCCTCTGCCGAGGTCGACGTCAAAATTCAAGACGGCTTACACCATCCATTTCCGACGACCGCAGACACCTCGCCGAAAACCTTCCGATTCAACGTGATCGCATCCCACGGCATGGAGGCGTCCATGGACGAGGTCACGCCCAAGATCGAGGAGATAGATGATGTGGACGAGTTGCAAAGCATAAAACCGGTGGGAGTGGAGACATCGATGGCCCATGCGAGTTCTACCCATCCGGATTCCACGGCTGCTCCCGTCAACGTCCCACGGAAACGTGGACGACCGCGCAAACATCCGCTGCCAGCGCCCGGGAATCAGATCAAAATCACCAAGGGTCGATCCAAGACCGGTTGTATTACCTGTCGTCGGCGGAAGAAGAAATGCGACGAAACCAAGCCAGCGTAAAGCTCCCGTCCTCCTTTGACTGGTCCATCCTGTGTCGCAACGGTCGCAGTGGTTAACTTTCTTTCCCTCCCTGCAGGTGTCTCAACTGTCAAAAGAATGCCGTAGTATGCGAGGGCTACCCGCCAAAAGAAATATGGAAGAGTGGTAAGCAGAAGCTTGAGGATGGTAAGTGCACCTTGGACCGTGGCATGCTCGAGCTGCTTTGCTGTGCGTATTTACTACTCCTGGTTGCTTATCCGGCACCTTTGATCCAATTACCTTGACACTTGTGTGAACGTTCTGACTCCCTGGTTCCACAGCAGTTCGCACCCAGAACATGGTTGCCCGCTCTCTACCGCTGCTTATCGACGGCATCGAAACCGAGATTGACCGACGCTTCCTCGATCATTTCGTCTATGGCTTTAGTCGCGTCTTGACCCTGATCAACGATGACTCCAACCCGTTTAAGGAGATCTTGCTCCCTATGGCCACTCAGCACCGAGGTTTGATGCACTCGCTCATGTGCCTCTCGGGATCGCACCTGTCGGGTCTCCATCATGATCCGATGTTGGAGGAGCGAAAGTTCTATCACTACCACCGTGCTATCAGGGATCTCAAGGATAATATCACAGCGTCTTCTGGTACTGCTGAGCAGGACCCTGAGCTTCTTATCGAAGATCCCATAATCGCATCCACGATAGCTCTCAGCTTGAATACCATCTGTGAAGGAGAAACCAAAGGAGAATACCGACCCCACATGGATGCGGCCCGGTACTTGCTGTCGACGCAGCAGCCGAGGAATGAGAAGTTCCGGCAGTTTATTGTCGAGTTCTTCCAGTACCATGATGTCTCCAACTCCATCACTTCTCTGGATCGCCGCCCCGCCCATCTGCAGGGCGGCTTACGGCTGCCTGACTTTGTGCCACACGCGCAGGCAGGGATGTTCCTTGGAGTGTTTGATGGTCTGTTCAATTATATCTCCGAGGTAACTCGGATTCGAGACCGGATCCGACAGCGGTCCAATGAAGGCTACGAGCCTGCGGTTGACTACCAGATTCTCGGTGACGCCGTCTCCATCGACTCCGCCATCCGGGCTTGGGAGACCTCGTATACGCCCAACACGCCGAATTACTACCTGGCACAACTATATCGCCAGTCCACCTGGGTCTACCTGTACCGCACCATCCGCCCGTCCCGACCAAGCGAGAAGATTGCACAGGTTGTGGACGACGGACTTTCTTTTCTGGACCAGCTACCTCAGGATGCAGGTGCATACAGTATTGTGTTGATGCCACTGTTCCTCCTGGGCTGTTCTGCCTTCGTGCCTCGCCAGCGAGAGAGGATCAAGAAGGGCTTTGAGACCCTCAAGGGCTACTCCAATCTCCGCAACATCGAGCCCGCCTTCAAGGTGGTGGAGCGAGTGTGGGAAGTGATGGACACGAAAATGGAAGAAAGTTGGGACTGGGAGAAGATCATCAGCGACATGAACATGGATTTCTTGATTACCTAGGCTATTGGCCGCTTCGATTTGCATCTTGCATAATTTCTTCTTTTCGGTTCGGTCCGGTTGCATGGTCCGTCATTCTTACTGGTGACGATCTTTTCGTTGTTCGATGTATGTATTCCTTTCTTGTCTTTCTTTTTTCTTTCTTTTGTCTTCTTTCTTCTTTACCATTCTTTTCTTTTTCTGGTCTACCGAATGGGCAACAGGACCCAAGGGGATCAGCCCCAAAGCGAGACGGACGGACATGGCGTCAGCGGGCATGGATAGGGGCACAGTTCCGTATACCAACATACCAAAAGGGACACTGGCCGGTGGAAATGGTTTTGAGATGTATTTATATATATGACGGAGTATGCGTCTGATGAGTCGTGATGATATTTCTTCTTTTTTTCATTCTTGTGATACATGTATAAGATTACTGCATTGTATATACAGATAGTTAAGATTATTACGCTTTATCAATCCTTATACCAGGATCAACATTATACCAAATTTGACATAGTCATCCATCAACCCTAGCATTAGCTACAGCAAAATACCCACTAGTCAACTACCCACCTCCGAATGCACCCAACTGAATACTAGCTACCCAATGCAACCTCTAGTTACAGCAGTAGGTCCAAATTAACTTCCACTGACACATACCTGTTCCTGAATATGCTTGCTTTTTTACCCCTTCTTATCATCATCCGTCTCATTTTCTTTTCTTTTTTCCCCCCTTCCCCCTGCATTCTGCAATTCATATGTGTGTGTGTATGGTTGTAGATAAGCTCGCTCCCGCTAATCTCTTTCCCCTCTCGGGATTTGGCTAACTAGTAAGTAAATTCGGGTTGGAATTGGTTGGGCATGAATGAATCATTGCTGGTACTATTTTATTTTATTTCAGTCTAGGAATTTATGGATGGATGGGTTTGGTATGTCGATCATATACATATACCTTGGCTTTGGCTATTGTAAGTGCTGATCTACTTATTTGTAAATAGAGTTAGAATTGTTTTTTGGATGCTATCTAGTAAGGAGCGGAGCTGGAAGCCGAGAGAGAGTGTGTGTGTTATATGGATGATGATCGTGATCGTTGTTGATTTTATGATGTATGTTATTTACCTGGTTTACGAAGGTGGGTAATAACCACGGACTGGTCTATGTTAATGCGTATATCGAATCCAAGGAGTTAAGTCTATTCTATTCGATCTATATATGTTCTCAGGGGGTAAGGTACTATCCAGCTGGCTGGAGTCTGGTCCAGGATGGTCACGTTGGAGTTTTCAGTGTGTGGATCAGGAGAGATGGTATCAATCCATCACTGCATAGTCCCATAGTCAAGACCCGGTTCCTCAGTCGGAATAGGTTGCATGTGCTCTGTTGTTCGAGGGCCGGTGTATCTCCTGTTCATCTAGTCAGTATGTTTCTCTATAAGTCATGTAGAAATAGAATGGTAGCTCACCCCCTCGCAGCAACCCACCACCAAACCAGCGCAAACGCAGCGATGAAAATACCGACGCAGATACCGTAGTTCCTACCCCATCAGTCAGTCCCATCTGAAGTTTTCCTTTCATTAACGGATATAAACGCACATATTCGACACCGTCACCGGCACCGTCGGCGGAAAGAACAGCACCGAGCTGATAAACATCACCCATGTCACCGAGACCCAGTTAATGTACGGTCCCCATCGTCCCAACGTAAACGGTCCTTCGACGAACTTGACCTGCTTTCGGTATATCTGGTGTGCTAGGATCACAGACACGTAGGAGAGGTCTAATGCTGGCGCGGTGATGCTGAAGATCGCGGTGGCGGTGTGGGTTGAGCCGATGGCAATGCAGTTCAGGCAGATGCTGAAGAAGACGACGAACCACACGGCGTTGACGGGGGTTTGGGTGTATGGGTTTATTTGGGAGAGGAAGCTGGGTGGTTTGTGCTGTTAGTTGGGTTCGCTTGTCGGATGAGGGGTGGTAGGGAGCATACGAAGAAAAGGGCAGGGCTTCGTCACGAGCAAATGCGTAGGCCATTCGAGTGTCTGCTAGCATGGCGGAACAGCCGGTGAAGAATTGTACGAGGATTGCTAGACCCCACATGGCTGAACCACCTAGCTTCCCTCCGGCGTTGAGAAAGATCTGGGCTGCTGGGAGGCCGGTGGGGGTGTTGAGGATGCCTTCGTAGTCAGTGAGGCAAAAGCACATTGATATAGTCAGGATCCAGCCGAGTATGCCGGAAACTATCACGGCCCATTGGATGGCTAGGGGGCCTAGGGCTGCTGCGTTGTGGGTTTCTTCGGACATGCTGGGACTATGTGTGAGCGGGTCTGGGTATTGGCATAGATGCAAGGTAGACTCACTGTGTGGTTCCGTCGTAGTCGGTCATTGTCCATGCAACTGAGATGAAGCCTAGTAGGAAGGAGAATACTTTCGATCCCCATCCGGATCCGTCGGTGAAGTGGGTGAACACCCAGGTAGCTGGTTGCTTATCCGGGGTGAACCATAACAGGGAGAAGCAGATACAGAAGGTCGCGGCAACTGGTTGGTCAGCTGTGTTCTAATTACTCGAGAGAATGACATACTATTAATCGGAGCGAACCAAAGGAAGATCTGGTGCAAAGATTTGGTCGTCATTGAGCAGATCACACCCAGTAGGCAGAGCAATATCACAGACAAGAGCACCGTATCCATTGCAGAACTGTCCCGTTAGCTAAGATAGTTGACAGACTACAGACGATGACCTACGGTGAGTATGAATACTCCCCATCCACCAGCTCCGAATTCATACTCGCGCAAGCAAGTAACATCTGGCTGACAGTATAGGCGACACTGGACACTCCCGCCGTCTGGCCGAGGAGGTTACACCAACCCTGTACCCAGGAGAAAATAGGCACATGCTCATCTGGAACTACATGCTTGGTGACAAAGTACATGCCTCCGGCAGTAGGGTATGCAGAGACCAGCTCTGCCACCGAGCTGCCGATACACAAGGCCATGCAGGAGCCCACGAACCAACACCATACTGCGGTTGCCGGGCCTCCTGCAGCCAGGGGAGCTCCGAACGTGGCTGGCACTGAGCCTAGTATACCTAGGATGGAGATGGCATAAGAGACGGTGGACCATTTTGAGAATTCACGTTTCAATTCCTGGACTGTCAGACACCAGATGGGGGGATACAGGCGCTTAGGCCATACCTGTTTGTAGCCAATGCGGGCTAAGAGAAGCTCGTCATTGTCGTGGATGGTGGCCATCGCACTGGAAGCGTAAATATGGTTTCCCGCTAGAGATAAACGAAGCAACGAGAACGAGTGATGGGTTCGTATGCGATATTCAGGGTAGTTCTGTAGATTCCGACCAGTGATCGTCGGGATCAGTCGATGCGGAACTTCACCCGCTCAGTTGCCGATCAAGAGTCGGTGAGAACCCCGCGAGGATCACCACGGACACTGGCGATGAAATTGGGTAATTTAGAGGGTTAACAATGAGAAAAAAGAGATTAGTAGACATCCAACCTAGTGATCATGAAATCGGACGAAGTTCCATCACCAGTCGAAAGGAATTGGAAATCTAGCAGAAGTGGCTGGGAGGGGGGCAGATGCAATAAGATGCATTTCTTATCGGGGCCGAACTGATAAATCCCAGCAAGGGCATCCCTACCTCCAATCTGAGGATAACTTGTCTCAAAAATAATTTCAATCATCGCATCTCGATCGGAAGGGAGTGAAGTTTGCTGCACTAAGGTTCATCTTTCGGATAATTGAACGCAATGCTACGGTAATATCCTGATGTATGATTGAAGAGATAGCTTTTGGGGTTCGGCTGCGTTGAGACGTGTAGATGTCCTGGAGGGCATCCGCATAGAATAGTATATGGGTATATAGCCACTGACAATTAGCAGTGGCGTAACGCTCAATTATAACTCCCAATTTAGCTCAACTTAGTACTCATACCGTATGATCATGGCATGGAAATTGAAGGATTAGTATATCTCCAAGATGGCTGAAGCTGCTGGCTGCAGCAAATAGACGAATTATCAGAACACGCTGCGTGTACATAAACAGTTAATAAATCCAATGCGGCGCAGTGTCTGTGATCACATACAAAGGCTGGCTTGTGTCTTCACAGGAATACAATTCTCTACGAAACGATGATAACTTCCATATACCAGGGTGCACCATATGCATTTAATCGAAAAAGGATGACCCAAACACTGCAGCAAGAGGAATGCCAATTGCTATAAGCTATAAGCATCTTGACACAATATGCTCCTTGACCTTTTCGTAATCACTCAATTAGAAAGGACCCAACTGGCCATTCTTCTCGGATAACTTCCCAATATGCAGCATCCTCCAAGCGTTCTGTCAATGTTCCCTCGACAGATTCAGCGGCACGGAAGTCATCAGATTGAAGACCACCTCTTTTAGAGCAAAGCCGCAGCAGTCCAGCTCTACGATAACGACGCATCTCTTCGCTCTGGGCGACTTGTCTCGTAAGTGGCTGTAAAATGAGAAGATAGAGCGTAGGCGTGTACCAATGGTCCGCCTTTGCAATCTGGATCAGTGTGAACTCCGTGCTGCTGCTCAGAACGGTGACAGAGCCGCTGGTTTCCGTTGATTCAAGGTATTCAGGTCTTCCAAGGGCGATCTGTGCTAGCTCCTTCGTACTTGCTAACGGACCAAGTTGCGTTAGCATTCTCTGCGCCAAACTCACGGGATTCCATCGGGACTTCGAATAGCTGCCGGGTCTAAGACAGACATGCCGATATGGTGCATTCAAAACAAGCTCTGCGCCTTCTATACGGCCAAAGATGTCGTGAGACTTGCGGTAAATCTGGCAATGGGCAACTATTGCAAGATATGTCATACAGTAACGAAAATCTGGAGTGGGCCATTTCAATTTGGCACAACCGTCGGCTCCTACCCAGCTCCACGACGGCCGGCGTTCTTTCGAAGAAACACTAGTCGGAGCAGAGATTTCTGTCCCGTGACAACGTTGAATGCTCCATAGCAAGCCAAATAAGATGTCACCCCTCCACAAACCCGCACAGTACTGTTCTTTCATGTGAGCATGGAACGACTCTGCCAATGCCCCAATCGCCGGCAAGCGATCCTTATCAAACGAGAGACTCCGTGCTGCATAATCTTCTAGTAGCCGAATCCAGCTTTCGTAAGCCGGTTGTGGTGCGTAGTTGCCATCTGGCTCATCTAGTGTAAACCACAGGGGTTCTGGATACACGTCTTCTCCATCGTTAACTTTCTGTGCTGGTTCTCTAGCCTTCCCGGCGTAGCATCTCCAAATCATCTCTTCCTCTGTGTAATACAAAAGTCTTTTCGACAGTAGCTCCTCTTGAAGTGTCCAGCCTCTGGTGGCCCAGCGCGAATGCCGTAACGGCTCCTGGTGATAAAATTGCCTATGACTCTGAAAGACAACAGGATCAACTCGAGACACGTGCTGGACGCTACCGCTACCTTGGTGGCATTGTCGACGCCAAGGAAAATGACTGCTAAAGTACGGTGCCCTTTTGTCTAGAAATCCGTCCTCAGCTGTTCTTGCGCTCGTAGCGGCAATGGTGACAGCCGCATGCTTATAAACGCTGCTCATTTTTGAAGCCTCGGCCTCCCAGTCACTAGGATCATCTTGAAAGATACACAGGGAGTCGACCCATAAGTAACGAATCCCCAGGGCTCTTGTCACAAGAACAGCGTCCCGTAGGGTAGCTGGGAAACCTGCTAGAGACCATCCGCTGCGGAGGTCATCAAAAGATGAGGAGTTGAGAGTAAATCTGGAGTCCCCGCCCCAGCAATAGCTCAAAGCCATCCACTTCGCAGTTTCGCCAATCCTACTAACATGCAAATGAGGCCTTCTGTTTGGTTTGCCGACGTCAATAACGCGTGTGGGAAAGAACGGTGGTCTGTCTTCAAGCATATCACACTGCATATGTTTCTTGTGGCAATTTCTTAGCCATTTGGCCGCCAGTGAGAGACACCGCTTAGAGCCCAGATCAAACGGCAATGCGTTCCGAACGAGACATTCAATGAGATGTGTGTCCTCCTCTGGGATCTCTGCACCTTGTCAACGTTAGCTGTCGTCTTGCAGCCATCGACCTCCCAGGGACCTTACTCTTTGCAATACGTATTTCAAACTCTGCAATGACTCGACTACGACTGTATATCAAATCCGGGATTTCTGACTTTTCAGAATTAGCCATACCTAGAATTAATAATCGAGGGCTGTTAGATGGCCACTCGTTGATGAATTTGTGGATAACAAAGTGCAGCGGCCCTTTATATATCCTGCACGCACATGTATCCCATTCATGACATGCAAAAAAATTGGCGGAGAATACGTCGCTGTAAGATTTTCGAGACCAGAAGTGGCAATGATGTGCCCAAATCGTCTTGCAAAACGTACAGCCAGCTCTCCCGGCATCTTGAAGAGCCATGATGCTGGTATGGTGAGCCTGTATGTCCGCAGAAAAAATATGACGCTGCGACCTCGAATTGTGGTAAGATTGCAAGAGGTCTCGAAGGTCGATGTTTTGACAGGCATCGCAGAAGTTCATCTTTCGCCAAAGAAGAATACTATACTGACAATGGATTTGAGATATTCACGACGAAATTATATCTGAGCCCTTTCACAGCCTCGATATGCTGATGGTTGGGAGACAACTAACCAAGCACATCGTGGACGGTGTGATATCTCCTGAATATTCCAACAGAAAAAGCAATCATGATAGCTCAAGATGAGTTGGGCAGATAGGTACAGCACACACTGCGGGGTGAATGTTTCCTACTGTTTGCATAAAACCTTTTCGACTAGTCCTTCCCACCAACTCAAGTAATCTACCCTCTCAACAGAATTTGTGGATACTATAGAGGGCTTAATTTGCAAAGTCCATGATACGAATAGGAAACAGTTGAAGACCAAAGAGTAGATAAACTTCATAGTTGGCTGTACCTGAGTCCGGGCATCCAGATGGACCAACAGTGCCATACATGTGGCCGCTGAATAAGCAGGCGCTAGGCCGAGAGGGGGAAGCGGCCAAGGCCACGGGTTCTCCTCCGACGAGGAAGTGTTTAGGTGGTCAGTTGCGATTAATTGCTATACTTCCCCTTTTCTTGGTGCAAACCCTTCCCGGCTGTCGTCTTGCAGCATTCAGTGATGGTCCGTGGCTGACAGGGTTTCTCTTCGCCGGTGATCGATCCCTCTGTCCCCTCGTCCACATTCGTTGATTCGCTTCCCCCGCGTTATGAAGCACTATGGCCGACCCCAACATGTATCATACCTACGGCCAGGCTCCGGTGCCTGGTGAAAACCCCTCCGATCCCAATCAAATGCCATATCAGGTGCCTCCGCAAGGCTATCCTGCCGCTGGAGTTCCTCCCGGCCCTTCGCCTCCCCAGCCCGGTGCTGCGTACGGAGTTCCTGCCCCTAATCAACAATGGCCCGCCTATGGCTCTCCCCCGCCAGCACAGCAGCCTCTGCAACAACCACCGTCACAATTCGCATACCAAGCCGATCCGCAAGCTGCCGGGGGTGCCCCTGTGGACCCCGGAATGGCTGGGCTAGCATCCCAGATGAGTGGTTTGGGAATAATGGGAGGTGAAGGAGGAGCGGCCCGGTCAAGCAAGAAGAAGCATCGGCATGCGCACCATGAGATTGCTGGTGCTTCGGCATCCGTCGCGCAACCCTTTGCAGCGGCTCCCCAGGACCCCATGCAGCCAACCTCGCAGTTCCTCAACACCGGCTTGAACCAAGCACCTCGTCCCATCTCGCCCGCCGCGAGCATCCCCGCCCCCTTAAACCCAGCGTTCGGAGATGGTGCCGGGGCAGTTCCGACACAAGGGAAGGTCGATCCGGAGCAGATTCCCAGCATTCCCCGGTCTCGCGATATACCTGCGCAATACTACTTCAATCATGTGTACCCGACGATGGAGCGGCATCTTCCTCCTCCGGCGGCGGTTCCGTTCGTCGCCCACGACCAGGGCAATTCGTCCCCCAAGTACGCCCGTCTCACCTTGAACAACATCCCATCCACCTCCGACTTCCTCTCCTCGACCGGCCTTCCTCTGGGCATGGTATTGCAGCCGTTGGCGCGCCTAGACGGCGAGCAGCCGATCCCGGTTCTGGACTTTGGCGACGCCGGGCCGCCGCGGTGCCGCCGGTGCAGAGCGTATATCAATCCCTTCATGTCGTTCCGCTCCGGCGGAAACAAGTTTGTTTGTAACATGTGCACATTCCCCAACGATGTGCCGCCAGAATACTTTGCCCCGCTGGACCCGTCCGGCTCGCGCATCGACCGCATGCAGCGTCCGGAGCTGATGATGGGAACCGTGGAGTTCTTGGTGCCGAAGGATTACTGGAATAAGGAGCCTGTTGGTCTTCAGTGGCTGTTCTTGATTGATGTCAGCCAGGAATCGGTGAACAAGGGTTTCCTGAAGGGCGTGTGCAAGGGTATTATGGAAGCGTTGTACAGCGAGGAGACGGAGAATCCCGAGGATGAGGCCCCCTCAAGGCGGATACCTGAAGGCGCCAAGGTTGGCATTGTCACTTATGACAAGGAGGTGCACTTCTACAACCTTAGTGTAGGTTCTCGAATCACCCCCTGTCGCTACTAAGCTTACAGTTCCAGGCACAACTCGACCAGGCACAGATGATGGTGATGACCGATTTGGAGGAGCCGTTCGTCCCTCTCAGCGAGGGACTGTTTGTTGACCCCTACGAATCCAAGTGCGTCTCTTACACCATCGTGGTTGAACTATGCAACTAACAAATCTAGGGACGTCATCACCTCTTTGCTGCAGCGCATCCCGACCATCTTCTCTCATGTCAAGAACCCACAGCCAGCCTTGCTGCCCGCCCTCAACGCGGCATTGTCTGCCTTGAGACCAACTGGCGGTAAGATCGTAGGCACGATCGCTAGCCTGCCCACTTGGGGTCCTGGTGCGCTGTCCCTACGGGACGACCCCAAGGTCCACGGCACCGATGCGGAGAGGAAGCTGTTCACGACCGAGCATGCAGGATGGCGTGAGACGGCCGGGCATCTGGCCGAAGCTGGAATCGGACTGGACATGTTCATCGCCGCACCGAGCGGAACATACATGGACGTTGCTACGATTGGTGAGTTGACACGTGCTACCCCTGCCTGACTACGCTAACGTTGGCAGGCCACGTCCCTGAGGTAACCGGCGGTGAGACCTTTTTCTACCCGAACTTCCACGCACCTCGCGATATCCGCAAGCTCTCGAAGGAATTGGCGCATGCGATCACGCGAGAGACGGGCTACCAGGCCCTGATGAAGGTCCGTTGTTCGAATGGACTGCAGGTGTCAGGCTATCACGGCAACTTTGTCCAGCACACGTTCGGAGCCGACCTCGAGATCGGAGCCATCGATGCCGACAAGGCTATCGGAGTGGTGTTCAGCTACGATGGAAAGCTCGACCCGAAGCTGGATGCCCACTTCCAGGCAGCCTTGCTGTATACTTCGGCTAATGGCCAGCGTCGGGTGCGGTGCATCAACACCGTGGCTGCAGTGAATGAGGGTGGCATGGAGACGATGAAGTTTGTGGATCAGGACGCAGTGGTCGCAATGGTGGCCAAGGATGGTATGTTTGCTCTGTCGGCAGGAATGACAAATGCTAATGAAAACTACAGCGGCCTCCAAGACCCTAGACAAGTCCCTCAAGGACATCCGGGCAAGCGTTTCCGAGAAAACGGTGGACATCTTCAGCGGATACCGCAAGATCTTCTCCGGATCTCACCCTCCCGGACAATTGGTGTTGCCAGAGAACCTGAAAGAGTTCTCGATGTACATGCTCAGCCTGATCAAGTCGCGGGCTATCAAAGGTAAGACCGCTCAATTCCCTTTTCGCTCACCGTCAATCGGAGGAACGCGGGTGTCTGACAGCATGCAGGCGGACAAGAGGCGTCGGACCGACGCATCCACGACATGCGGATGCTGCGGTCCATCGGGTGCACGGAGCTGTCACTGTACCTGTACCCCCGCATTATTCCGATCCACAACATGCAGCCGACCGACGGATTCCCCAACGAACAGGGACAACTGCAAGTGCCCCCCTCGCTGCGGGCCAGCTTCTCCAAAATTGAGGAAGGCGGGGCGTACCTGGTGGACAATGGGCAGCAGTGCCTGTTGTGGCTGCACTCACATGTGTCGCCCAACCTCCTGGAGGACCTGTTCGGTGAGGGCCAGACGTCGCTGCAGGGGTTGAGTCCACAGACCTCGACGATCCCAGTGCTGGAGACGCATTTGAACGCGCAGGTGCGCAATTTACTGCAATACTTCTCAACGATCCGGGGATCCAAGGCCGTGACGATCCAGCTGGCGCGGCAGGGTCTAGACGGGGCGGAGTACGAGTTTGCGCGGATGCTGGTAGAAGACCGCAACAACGAGGCGCAGAGCTCGGTAGACTGGCTGGTACACATTCACCGGCAAATCAACCTAGAGCTGGCGGGGCATCGCAAACGCGAGGACACAGCGGGGGAAGGTGGGTTGACAAGTTTGGCGGGTCTCCGAGCGCCATATTGGTAGGATAGAAGGGGGGAGGTTGAATACAGGGTACAGGGAACATTTCTACACATATTTTGGTTCAAGAGAAAGAATTTGGAAGAGAGGGGGGTGTGTTCCAGAAGCGGCAGTGACTTGCAATATACCACGGTTGAGAAGAGCGTTGACAGAAAGGGTTCAGTTCCGTACAGTTTGGATTCTTGGGATCCTTTTCAGGGTCTTTTTCTTTCTCACGATCAGACAATGCCCAGGAGGCAGCAGTAGCAGTAAGCAGTACGCAGTACGCAGTAGTAAGTAGAAAAAGGCAGGTATGGCGTAATAGTAGTATGGTGCATGCGCAAGTGTCTGTGCCACCACGATCACACCATGTAAAGAGAAAAAAGACGTACAATAAAGAGGCAACACCTTCCCAGAAAGGATAGGCACACGAGAAATCCAAGAAGAGCGGGGGGGCAATGAGGGGGTAAAGATTCTTAGCAGGAGGGGAAGAAAGAAAGAGAAGACCACAAAATCTAGATGGGCACAACGTTCTAGACTTCTAGACTTTCCACCCAAATCGAAGACTTTTCTCTACAAGGGAAGAAAATCGGGAAAAATTAGAATAAGGTCGGACTAGGTTCGGAGACTAGAATTAGTTTAGTAGTTTAGTGGGTGAGTGGTGGTGGCCTAAGCACAGCAACAGTGTGTTATGTGTGGTTCATCTCCACCAGGTGAGTTGAACTGAGATTGCGTAGGCATTACTGTCGTTGGTGGATAATGGATTGATTACTCAGTTTTTTTTCTCGGACGAGCAGCGAGCAGCGAAAAAGAACAGGCAAGGCAGGACAGACGAGCAAGCGAAGAATTCCGATCCGTGGATTTGGTTGGGAGGGACAGTGCGTTCTTTTTCTATTCGCCCCATTGCCATTGCCATTGCCATTGCCATTGAACTGGGGACTGAGTGGAAGTTCTTTGATCCACCGCCAGTCAAATCAGTCAGAGTTGACTGGTTCCGAGAGAGAGTCTGGAACGGTGCAGGCAGGGCTTGTGGGCACACACTATTTTATTAGTAATAGGTGTTATTACCACGCATCGGGATAGGAGGGCTGTGTATTTCCACGGCCTCCGAGATTTGGTACACTACTTTGACTTTTTTGGGCCCAGGGAAAGGCGAACTTGGGGTTTTGTGGAGTGTCAGTCAGTCAGTCAATGAATGGATGGATGGATGAAAGAAGGGAGTTGGGTCGGTAGGTCGGTAGGTAGCTGCCATGCTGGTGTGGTTAGGGGGGAAAGGGGAGTATTATTGAGTGCCTATTTTTGGGATCAATATGAATTAGTTAGTACTTGACTCCGTATTATGGCTGAGATTCCATTGTTAATATTAGGGTCGGGATTAGCATGGATTTGAAAGAAGTGAGAGATTCTAGACAAGTATCTATTATGTATCTAGTGGATGGATCGAGGTCTAGATGGGTGAATATACTTAGTGAGTGGACAAGGGACAAGGTAGTACTAGTCAGTAGGTAGTGATGAGTGTATTCCAGCAGTATACTCTGTAGTACTGTAGAGTGTACAACACCCACTGCAGGCGCTGTCAGCACCCACACCACCACTACCACAATGCTCCATCAACTAACTACCTACGGAGTAGTTGAACGGAATCTGCGTATGGCAGATGGCAGTGGATTCCGTCTCGTGGCGTCTCCAGGAACTTGTTCTCCACCTGCGCCCAACTTCCAGCACAACTTGGAAATCAGCGAAAAGGCAAAAAGAAAAAAAAATCAAAATCAAAACCAAAATGCAATTCATGGCTCGCCAGGGACAATCCAATCCACGTCAGTGGCCATGTGGACCCCAAAGTCGAACAAACTTTTTACCCCTGCGCCTCTGGCGGCGATTCGTTGAAACGGCCAGGAACAGCAGCAAAAGTAGTGGTGACCACTAGCCGATCTCTTCGCCGACGGTTGGATGCCTTGCCGCCGCAAAAAGCTATATAAGGATGCATCTCGCTGCACCTTTTGCTTCCTCTTCAATCCATCAGCAAATCCACTGACACTCTCTTGATCAGCTTTGTCTGACCTGTCATTCTCTCTCTCTTTTTGATACATCTGATATTAGTCTGTCGATCAGACTAGTCTGCCTTCCTTTTAGTCCTCTCTCTTTTGGACTTTTACCAACTACTTCGTTCTTCTGAACAATCACAACAAGTCAAATCTTTGACAACAAAACCAAAAATCTCATCTTTTCGAGTCAATCTCTTTTCTTCCACTACAACAATCGAAATGTTCTTCAAGACCATCCTCACTGCCGCTCTGGCCACCGCTGCCACGGCTCTTCCCCACTCCTTCAGCAACAACATGGTTCGTCGCAACGGTACCTCTTCTGGCTCCGGCGGCGTCTCCATCTCCAACAACATGAGCAACACTACCGTCTACGCGTGGTCTGTTTCTGATAGAGTCAGTAACATGCATACCCTTTCTGCGGGCGGTGGTAGCTACTCCGAGTCCTGGCAATCCAACGACAACGGTGGTGGTATCTCCATCAAGCTGTCCACCACTGAGAGCCAGTCCGATGTCCTCCAGTTCGAGTACACTCAGGATGGTGACACCATCTACTGGGACATGTCCTGCATCAACCTCGGCAGTGACTCTGCTTTCACCAAGTACGGTTTCTCCGTCACTCCTTCCGAGGAGGGTGACAACTGCCCTTCTGTCAACTGCGAGGCTGGTGACACTGAGTGCGCTGAGGCCTACCTCCAGCCCGATGACAACGAGGCTACTCACGGCTGCCCCATTGACACTCAGTTCACTCTTACTCTGGGTTAAACGGATCCCTCAAGCAATCAATCAATTGGGATCTAACAAGAGATGGATGGAATGGAGTTTTTCTTTTTTGGAATATACCATGGGTCGGATGGGTTTTGGTTTTGAAAGTTCTCATGTATAGATTGACTTGATCTGCCTCCTGGATGAGTTGCGCACAAGACAAAGCAGAACAAACACAACACACTCTCTCTTTCGTGAATCACACCTACACCTTCTGGGTGGATTTCGCTTGCTGTGCTATGCGGTTATGTATGTAGTGATTTGAGATCACATGAATTATGCCTATAGACTTGCTTCGATAGAAGAAAATCAAAAAATCATCAACAAACAACTTTCGTCCTTACTCTAGACAACCTTCTACTCGAGACAACCTTCTACTATTTTCTTCTATGGAGAAGTGGTATACCTCAGAAATACCTATACGAAGTCCTTTGATCAATAATTGACATTGAAATCAATGTCTGACCTGTCAGAAGTATAATCGGTGTAACTGTCCCCTCAATTAATTGACTTACCACTTACCACTCACAAGATCAATATTACTCCTCCAGAAGGAATACAACCAACCAACCAACTAACAAACCACTCTGTCACACCCCCCTAATCCCTCCATCATCCCTACAATTACACACATCGAATAATCTTCTCCAGATTCAAGAATACTAACATTCCCCATTCAAAGTTCTGACAACCCACAACCTACATACTATACATGTACACCCTCAATCTGACAGATCAAATACCCTAATTCCAAACAAACCTACAGAATGAACAAGAAAATCAATAGTTTAATAGCTTAATGCAGGAACTATTCACACCTACTTTTTACTTCCGAATTCACCGTACTCTACATACACACAACTTCCCTCCAGGCAAACACACACAAGTGACTCACAAAGTGACCCCTCCCTTCCTCTCCCACCTACTTACCAAATAACCTGTAGAGGAACACAGCACCTACGTAACTACTCCGTGGACAGGCAAAAATCAGCCACAGTGGATCCCCCTTGAAGACTCCATCCAAAAGTGGGGCCCCGAATCGCAAACTGAATGGGCGGCCAGCCGGCCGGTGGGCAGGCGCCTCTTCCATTTCCATTTTTCCCAGCCCCAGTTCAGACAGATTTCATCGATTGGGCTGGATCCCGGGACCCACACCCTTTCTTCTTTCTTTCTCACCGATGAATTGGGTGTTTCAGACTTTCTTTTTCTTGCTGTCGCTCGGCTGAGAGGGGAGGGGAGGAGGGGTGTGTGTGTGTGCCCGACAAGGATATTGAGGATGACACATGCTGTGGTAAACTAAACAGCCCACTATCGTACTGTGCATGATTCTTCTGTGTGGTTAGAATTATTAATGTAGAAATACAAGGATGATTTTAAACTGGATTAGTTACTGTGTAGAGTATCCCACACGATGATGGGTGAACATACTACGGTACAGTAGGAGGCAACTTGGGCGGGATTCTCATCCTCCCATGTGCCGGTTCTTACCACGCACACACGCTCTCTCTCTCGATCCGTAAATACAGCGTTGTACTACAGAGTATAGTAGGTGGTTGTGTGTGAATTGGGTTCTTCAATTCCGCGGTTGGTTGGTTGGTTAGTTGGTTAGTCACCTACGAGGCAAAAAAGAAAACGGGAAGAGAAAATAGAAAATGGAAAATGGAAAAAGAAAGAAAGTGGCGCAATACGTAAGTACCAAATATACCGAAGAACACGACAGACACAGACAAAAAAAAGAGTGATTGGCCAGTTAGGCAGCCATTCAACTTGCACTTTCACAGAATGGAATATTATTCCTCTGTAAACAATGATAATAATCCTACCACGCACACATAACATTAAGTGAACACTTCCTAACCGCTGAAGAACCCAACCAAGCAACGATGAACACCAGCGGTAAAACTGCCCTGCCCTACCCCCCCATTTCTTCAATATGATTGGCCACTACGCCAACCTTATCCTTTCATGGATTCCCCCACATCCCATTGGTCAACCGCGGATCCGCCGCATTGTCCATTCAAGATTCAAAGATCGATTCCCGTTTCGATTGATTTTTGGGCCGTACTCCACCACCAGTCAATGGACGTTTACGTATGTCATGGTTTGTTCAACCCATTGTGCTTTATTCATCCAATGAGAGTGTGTATGTTTGATGGTTGACGTGGTGGGTGTCACCAACTGCTGGATGGTGCTGATGCTGAGTGGGGGTTTAGGTAGGTGTGTTTTGGATGTGTTTCACAATTTACCCCTCCTCCTAGTAAGTAGTAGTAGTAGTACTTCGTCTATTGTCTGTCTATGACTTGTTGCTTTGGTGGTTGGTGCTCTGGATAATGGTCTTTCGAGGTACTATTGTAAGTGGTGGGTGGGTGAGTGTGGTTGTGGTGGGGGGAAATGGAATGGATGAGATTATCCGACGGATCCGAGAGAATGCCGCCGTGATGAGGGGAACCCTGCTTGCCTCTTCTTCTTCTCCTCGTTTATTGTTGCCTTGATGGATATTCCCGGATGGATGGATGGATTGATTACTACTGTAGGTTTGGTTGGGATCACGATCTGGTTGTTTTAACAAACAAAGTTGACGGAGTACTTGCTGTGTACCTGTAAGACAAGTATCGCTCGCTGCTCGCAATCAAGGAATGGCAGGTTCCACTTCCAATTGCTAAGGGATTGGAAAGCTGACATCTGAGACAGATTGATCTCATTGTGAGTAATTAATCTCACTAGACACTTAGTTACTGGGTAGATGGATAGATACCTCAGGCTGAAAGTAGTCACTTGACTAATACTATTTCCAACATATACAGGGACCTGTTCAATAGCTACTAGTACGAAGTATACTAAACCGACCACCACACCAACTCTAGACTAATAATAATAATACTCCCCCTGATTCACTTACACCAAAACCCTACCCACCTATGTATATACCATATACCATCTACCAAAAATATCTACTCCTACAATCTGGACTCCTACACAAAACTACACACTATCACCATCTGACACAACTAGTTCCCGCCTCCTGGCCTGGCCCTTCCCTAGATCATAGTTCTAGCCCTTCCAGAAACACCCTCCCGCGACTATTGATTCAATTTCGGGATCTGGGGCAGGAAAAGGGGGTAAGTAACATACTCTGTAGTACAGTAGTCAAGAATGTGGCTTGACGGGACTAAGACATGTCCATTTATAGTATACTTATAGTAGATAGAAGATGTGTATTAGTGCACGATTTCATGATCAACTACTATACCACTACAATGATGTGACAAGTGCCATTGAGTTATAATGCTGACTTACAGTAGTATATACTACCTGCACGCTCAGCTAATGGGGCGAATTACACAGTGCTATTCGGAGGATTCGGCTGACGGGCCAAAGTCATGGCATGCATACTACGGAGTACATCTCATAGGTATAGAGGGTAAACGGATATTTTATGTCTTGTTTTAATCTACTGGGTTGGCATAATCCAACATCAGACGAACCGGTTCTGGCAGCACCTAACTCCCCGACACAACAGCCAATCCTTCATAAATCTTCTGCTTCACAGCCAAGAAACTCCCTCCTCCTCGTCCTAGGTTCGTCGACGCCGCAGACTGCGCGGATGCTTCAATCTCAATCCGCCCCGTCGCCGACTTCCGCACTGCCACCATCCCATCGATAAGGAGCGTTCCCTCGCCCCTGAATTCTGCCGTATGTCCAGCCCCTTGCATGATCTTGCGCAAATCTGCCAGCCGCAGGTCGCCCACATGGAGCGGCCGGGTCATGGACCGCGTCCCCGCCGCCATGTTGACCGGCAGCACATCCAGCAGTGGGTATACCTCGGACTTGTCGGCTGATGGTTTGGCCCCCTCTGATGGTGCGTTCGTCGCAACCTCGGTGCTACCTCCTTCGTCCTTCTTCTCCTCCTCCAACAGTTTCGGCTTCTTGCTGGGGTTCTCTTCTGTAGAATCCTCCAGGACGGCTTGTTCCGGCCCCCGCAACTGCGCCGTCAGCGTAACCACGCCCAGGCTGCGTACGTGCTGCCACTTCAAACGCCGGACCAGGTTGTTGCTCAACTTGACCATCCATGCGTTCGTGTCGACGCTGGCGTCAACGACTTCGCCGTTGACTGGCGTGAAGATGACTGCCGAATCCGCGGCCGAAACATCCATTCCGGATTTGGCTGCCAGGAGCTTCTGGCATTCGGTCGCCAACGCGGTCGTCTCCTGTTTCATGCCACCAACCAGGATCAGCTTCCGGGGCTGGATGAGTGGGATGAGCATCTCCAGACTGCGCTTGTCGTGTAGTCCTGTAAAGTCCACGTATGCCAGCCGGGCATTGATTGTCAGTGTAGCCTTTTCATATATTGCCTTCGCTGGCCCTTCGAAGCTCTGTCCTTCCACCTCATCCTCTGAGGATACCGCGGCATCCACTTCGCCGTCTTCGGCGAGGCTCAGTTCGTCAGCAGTGCTGACATCCCGTTTCTGCGCATCGCCAAGCGCTTGCCGTTTGGCGCCACTGCCCGACAGTCGACGTCCGTGGGGCGCTGTTTCGTCCCAGCGACGTTTCTGCCCCAGCTTGGTCTGGGAGTCAGTCCGGCGCTGCTGCATGTCGGCCTCCTCACGTTCCTCGGCACGGAGGTACTCCTCAGGCCGGATGAACTCGCCATACTCGTCCCCCTTCTTCCGCGGTGCCACATACGGGAACATGCGCTCGCGACCTTTCTTGCCTCGTACATCGTAGTCGTAGACATTCTTGCGTCGTAGAAGAATGTTGACGCCAAGGTCTTCATCGCTGAGGCCGAGCTTGTTTCGGTTGGAGTGTGCTAAGGAGGTCGAGAAGTTCAGGACGCGACCCTGCTGTTCCGTCTCCGAGTCTTCTGATGTAGAGCTGGACCGGTCATCGAGGGCGTCGGCGGCATTGTCAAGATTTTCTTGTCCTCTTGCTTGTGAGGTATCTTGAAGTTGTCGTTTCGTGGCCAGATACTGCTGGTAGAGCAACTGCTCGCCTGCGTCCAAAGGCGCACGTCGCACATCCGTCCAGGAGAGGTCCCGGCCTCCGCTGTGCACCTGTTCCAGCATCTCGCCATCCGATGCCTTTTCCAGAGCGACGCCATCCTTCCGTTCTTCATACCACTGCCAGATCATACTGCCGAGCGTCTTCCTGTGGGTGCTTTCCTGGCCCTCCGTAATCCTCTCCTTATGCAAAGGCTCCGTCAAAAGCAGCAGGTTGTTGGCACCTTCCGCCACCAAACGAAGAGAATCCTTTGCGAATCCCCAATCCAGCGACGTATCGGAAGCCAGGATGACCTTGGGCTTCTGGTCGGACAGAATCTTTTCTAATCGCTTTTTGCGTTCCAAGATTCGGAGATGTTTGAATGTAAAAGGCCCCACGCCCTTCCCTTCTGCCTTGCCCTGATTCTGACCTGCACGTTGGCCTTCTGTATTTGACTGACCAGTCGCTGCATCCACACCCTCAGCCGCCTCAAACTCTCGCACGATGTTCTCGTCCATCCACTCCAGCATACTCCTTGCCAGTCGCATCGTAGTATTAGCTTTGCGGCCGGCCAGGTACAGTCCGGCTCCTTTCAGTATATCGTCACCCTGGCCAGAGCCTGCCGCATCGCGCCAGGCATGTTCCAGTGCATAAGCCAGCTCCAGCACACGAGCGCTAGTATCCGTAGGAATCAACACTGTACCACCCTTGGCGATGGTGCTCCGAATCATGTCCAGCAGCAAGTCATCCCGTTTCTTCCTGCCTCCGGGCAATGCAAACCGTTCGCCTCCCCTGGTGCTGCATACCAGCGCCGTAGGTTTGCGCAGCTGCTCAATGACCTCCGTTCCACTAGCACCGGAACCTCCAAACCAGGCAGCGCCTGCGACGACGCTCTCTCGAGCTTGGTTCCAGTCGACCGCATAGACAATTGACTCCATGCCATGTTGTACATGCCATATCGTACCACCAACGGTATGTCCAGCGTTGTATGCAGTCAGCGTAAGGCCGTTCAGGGGCGGGGAGAATGGTGACGGAAGCGGTTGGTGTGGTTGTGAGTATTTCAAAGGGTGTATCAAAGAGAAGTACCGGGCGATTTCTTCGGCGGTAGGAGGTTGGAGGAGGATGCGCCCGGCATGAGTAGCTTCGGCGCTTTCATCGCCTTCGGCCACCGACGCAGCAGCTGATGCTGCGGCCGTAGAAGCGCCGGGCTCGGAGATCGAGGCTTTGGGTAGAAATGTTGCGGCTAGCGGAGAAGAGGCGTATAAATCCTGTAGCAACGTGCGACCGAGCGCAATGACGGGACTCGTAGCGTAGACGGGGATTTGCGTGAAGAGAGGGAAGGTCTTGCAGCAATGGGCAAAGGCACCGATATGAGCGGGTGTAGCGTGGGTTAGAAGAATGAGCGACAGGGTCGGAACATGTCTATCATTATCTTATTAGAAGACTGACTCCTCCGTTAGACATACAGGACTGCAGTGGTAGCTCACTTTTCAAGTTCCTGCAGGTCGAGAGGATCAAAGGTGTCATCCCAACCGACGTCCACAAGAATCTTGATTCCTCCATCAAGCTCGAGAATCGATTGTGAAGCCTTCGATGACGCAGACTGCGCGCCGAGAAGGGGGGTAAAGGTGAACATCTTGGCTTGGAGATTCTCGTGCGCGGCGATCCCAGGAGAGCTGCAGTTGAGGCTGTCGCGGAGACTCGGGAAGCGCTCTCACTTAGCTCATCGATCCAGAGGGGGTAACGACGAACAGATGCGCGACCAGTTGGCGATTATCGTAACATATCCAGACTATTGAGCAGCAATCACTAATACGAAACAATGGCTGAGTGCGAAGGATGCTAATGCCGCTGATTGTTTGGTCGACATCGGCAGACACAAAGCAGCATCACATCACGGGTCTTGTTTGTCCGGTTTGCAGTATTTTCTTTATCGGGTAATCATAATGCAGATCATTTATATATTACTATTGTCGAAGTATACAAAGACACAAACAATAACAAACATGGTGAATAATGCTACAAGATATGCTAAATACACACGGAAATATGCTTTGCCCCATTTACTTCAACCTTTCTTAGTCGCTTTTGCAGCCTCTTTCCCCTGGGACCTGGCCATGGCCCGCGTTTGCATTCGCCGCGGTGGCGATGCTGGTTCTGCTTCCCCTGCTGCAGGCCCCGTTGATGCTAATGATCGTACTGAGCGTGTCGACCGTTTTGGTGCCGCTGAGCTTTTTGGTGCTGCTGAGCTTTTTGGTGCTGCTGAGCGTTTCGGTACTGCCGATCGTTTGGGTGCTGCTTCCTCTGCTGCAGCTCCTGCTGATGCTGGTGGCCGTGGTGTGCGCGCTGAGCGTCTTGGTGATGCTGAGCGTGCTGGTGGTTCCGAATTCTCCGGTTCCGTAGCCCTCTTCCTCTTCGTCGCTTTCGCTTTTCCCTTCTTTGCTGGTTCCACTTGGGCTGGCGCTGGCTTGGGTAGCGTAGGCGGAGCCCTAGGTATCTGCTCAAGTTGACCTGGAGCCAGAGCAGAATGCAAACTGCTTGGGCTCACTCCGCCCCAATTTCTCATCCGGTGAAGTATATCTCGAGGGTAATATTCATCATAGTGATCATGCATGTATTGCGTGCTGTCAATTACCTTGGAAATTACTCTTGGAATGATTGGTCCCTGAACTGGCGGTCCCTGAGCAGATGGTCCCTGAACCGGTGGTCCTTGAGCAGATGGTCCCTGAGCAGGTGGTCCCTGAACAGGTGGTCCCTGAACTGGCGGTCCCTGAACAGGTGGCCCTTGAATAGGCGGCCCTTGAATAGGCGGTCCCTGAACATGCGGTCCTTGAACATGCGGTCCTTGAGCAGGTGGTCCTTGAGCAGGTGGTCCTTGAATATGTGGTCCTTGAATAGGTGGTCCCTGAATAGGTGGTCCCTGAATAGGCGGTCCCTGAATAGGCGGTCCCTGAATAGGCGGTCCCTGAATAGGCGGTCCCTGAATAGGCGGTCCCTGAATAGGCGGTCCCTGA